>NW_022436942.1:38918374-39025417 GCF_009761245.1 Sapajus apella
CACACACACACACACACACACACACACACACACACACACACACACACGCTTTTATATTTGTCTAAGCAGAAGAAACAGGAGATATGTAAATATTTTCACTTCCTAATGGCCTCTAAACAGATTGGGATGTGAGGATACATTTTAGCTCCTTCAAAGCAAATTAAGCCATAAAGTAGAAGTACAAATAAAACTGTACTTACTAATTTGCATATATATATAAATATATTTTTGGTTGCAGCAAATCAATCATGTTGTTGTTTTTTGTTTTTCTTTTTGAGATGGGGTCTTACTCTGGCACCCAGGGTGCAGTGCAGAGACATGATCTCAGCACCCCAAGTAGCTGAGACTACAGCTGCGTGCAACACCATGCTTTGCTAATTTATTGTTTATTTTTTGTAAAGATGAGTTCTCTCTATGTTGCCCAGACTGGTCTCAAACTCCTGAGCTCAAGTGATTCTCTGCCTTGGCTTCCTAATGTGTTGGGATTATAGGTGTGAGCCACTGTGCCTAGCTGGGGGTTTTATGTCAGAATAAGATCTGTATATATATGTTTCAAATCACACTACAGACATTACTTACTAACCATTAATTTGCTTGTTAATTATGATCAACTTAATTTAAATTATAGATGTATTTGAAATGCTGACATGCACAGCTTAGATTTTTTTCTGCTCTAAGCCCTTTGTTAAAAATGTACATAGTTATATTAATACTTTTAACTGATATGTTTATGTTCTCCTAATTTAAACCTGAGATACTAGTTTACATTTACATACTTGAGAATAGAACAGTCAACAAGGACCTTTGGTCTTATCTCCTGTATTCTACACCTGATCCAAACTCTCTTCCATTGCATAATAATTTCTTTCCAATATTTTATTTAAGAACCTGAAGAAAAGGCTGGGCACAGTGGCTCATGCCTGTAATCCCAACACTTTGGGAGGCCGAGGCAGGTGAATCACCTGAGGTCAGGAGTTCAAGACCAGCCTGGCCAACATGGCGAAACCTCGTCTCTACTAAAAATACAAAAATTAGCTGGGTGTGGTGGCACGTGTCTTTAATCCCAGTTACTCAGGAGGCTGACAGGAGAATTGCTTGAACCCAGAAGGCGGAGGTTGCAGTGAGCTGAGATCACACTACTGCATTCCAGCCTGGGCAACAGAGCAAGACTCTGTTTAAAAAAATAAAACCTGCCAAAAAGTTTACAGTCTGTTCACATTATAATTTATTTAATTCCACCCAGGGAGTTGACCAGAACCAACGTGGAATGACCGTAACTTGCTTCAGACTCCATTTCTAGACCAATCCTGATTTCTAGATCATAGCATCTTATGCTTTGTCTTGTCTCTGGATTATAAGGTGAGTTTCTAATTTACTTTAGGGTAAATTTTCTGCCACATGAGACTTTATTTCAAGAAACTAACCCTAGCACAGTACAAGTAGTGGCTGATACACCTATGAAACTTCTTTGGTACCCCAAAACTAGGAATCAGATGAGTGACTGGCAACAATCCAAAGTGCAGTCATACTGCTAAAGAGATGGTAACTCACCTCCATTGCACATGACTCCCAATCTGTATCATGTTGTGTCAGAACATCACATGCCCCTTCATCTGACTTAATGTTTACCAACCTTTATCACAATCATGTTGCCAGATCCAAGAACCACAAATAACTTGTATTTGCTTAATGTTTTCTTTAACTTTTTAAAAATAAATAAATTGGCTGGGCGCGGTGGCTTAAGCCTGTAATCCCAGCACTTTGGGAGGCCGAGGCGGGTGGATCACGAGGTCAAGAAATCGAGACCATCCTGGTCAACATGGTGAAACCCCGTCTCTACTAAAAATACAAAAAATTAGCTGGGCATGGTGGTGCGTGCCTGTAATCCCAGCTGCTCAGGAGGCTGAGGCAGGAGAATTGCCTGAACCCAGGAGGCGGAGGTTGCGGTGAGCCGAGATCGCGCCATTGCACTCCAGCCTGGGTAACATGAGTGAAACTCCGTCTCAAAAAAAATAAAAATAAATAAAAATAAATTTATTTAAAAATAACTTTATTTTAAAGCAACATTATGTGGCTTTGGTAAGTGAAAAACATTTCCACGTGACATAAAGAAGACTGTTAAAGCAAATACAATGAAAACAAAACATCAGTTAAGTTGTGTGTCAAGGGTCTGAGCCTACGCTGTGCTCTCAATTTGTTAAAAAAGGGATATTGGTAAGGGTTGGGCATATGAGCATCAACCTAAGATTTTTCAATTTAGCATTATCAGAAAGATTAAAAGATAGTGAAAAAAGAATATTGTGCAAAATGCTTCACTGTTATTTTAATGTTACATCTACCTATTATAACATTACCTCATGTACCAACAGTCTGCATGTCCTACACTTTAGGAAACTGGCTGACTTTAATTAGTATATGTAATAATAATTATGATTAATTAAGTGAAGCTTACAGGATGGGCCTTAGTGGCACACCCAACTCAAGGTATGAAGGCAAGGCATTGGTAGGAAGGCCAATTTGTATAAAAGTATCCCTGTGCTGAAGGACTTTCAGAAATAAGAGTCATGCTCCTTAGCACTGAAATTACAAGAATAAATTACAAACAAGGTGTCTTCAGTATCTGGAAGGCAAGTTTAGGTGCATGAGTTCTATCTTGGATCGCTAGTATTTAGTTGAAGAATCCAATTGTCCTTCAAATCAAATCCTGCGTAAAGCTTTTAAATTCCTTCACAGACCAGAGTGCAAAAACAAAGTAAGGTATTATTGAGAGCCAAAATATGCAGTCATAACAGACACAACATCACTGATACTGACCATGCCCAGCTTTGGCAAGTGGGAATAGTATCAGCTTCATGTGATTGTCTTAAAGATTAAATGAATAATGTATATGAGAGAGAAAAAAATTTGAGATTTTGTTTGTGTTCTTGTATTTGCCTTTTCCTTCCCTCATTTAAGCTGATAGCAACTCTGCTTCCTTGCGTCAGGGCAGGTTTGTGGCAAGGAAGAAAGCAGAAGTTGCTTTCAAAACATTTTCCCTCCTAACTTGAAATGGCCACCCACCAATTTCTGTTTAATAATAGTTCAGGGCTCGTGATCTGATTGGAATTAGTATATGAGGTTGCTAGTATACATAACATTATAAATCAATAAAAATAGCATCATTTTTTATTTGCCTTTATTTTCACTTGCCTAAATTTGCCTTTCTTTTCACTTCACAAAAATTTTGACTGTACTATCCTGGAATGTTATTTTTACTTAGGGGGGAACCAAGCAGAGGGGTTCACCCAAGCCATCCTTGCGTGCTTCTATGGGAAAGAAAGATTTCACTGAGAATAATAAGTGACACAAAGACTCAAAAGAATGAGAGAGAAGTCTGTTTGTCTGTTGAACCACAGCGATTTGCTCACAGATCTCTGGAAGTAGCCCCAGAATGTGACAGGATCTCAAAATGAATGGCTGCTTCATAGAAGCTGGAACGTAGGCCTGGGTCTCACACTAGTCAAACGTAGCTGTGTTACAAACATGGCTGAAATGTAGCAGTTTGGTGGATCTGAGGTCAATCAGTGAATATGTATTGATTGGCATCGATTTTTTGTCAATCATTATTCTGGGTTCTGGGGTTACAGGAGTGAATGAAACTAATGAAGTACTTGCCATCAATGAGCTTACATTCTAGTATGGAGGGACAGAAAATGAATACATTTTAAATGAATAAATTCAGATACCACTAAATGTAGTGAAGAAAAAAATTGGACTAAAGAGAGGAAAAGACAATTTCTGAATTTACTAGCAGTTAAGAGGTGTGGAGGTGTGGGGAAGAGAAGAGACTGATTTAACCAGGAAAGATCCGAGCTGAGGGTATATCCAGGTTTTCCGGGACCTGACATTATTACAGTTTAGATATTTCTCTTTAAGAAAAAGGATTTTAAATTACAAATAATTAAGTTCAAGGCCTTGGAAGGGGTCCACTCAAGTGGGAGACCCTAGAGTCTCTGCCCCTGGCTGACTTAAAGGATGGAGAAGATGCCTAAAGAGACCAGGCTAGGATAGATGCTTCAGCATTAACTAATTACACAGACACAATACATGACCACAGGAGCACTGTGTATGTATAATCTCAGGAACTTGACATATAACCCTGGTGGAGGTAAAAGACCAAGAATGACTGATAATGCATTCTCTACTGTCGAGGTGGTAAAGTTGAGACCTAGTTCTTTGCAGAAAATCAGGAAAGATGATCTTGAGGAGTCTAAGTGAGATTCTTTCCTGATACATAGATAAAGAGCCTTGCATATATTCAGCATGTAGTAGGGGTTTGGGTTTATTTTCTGTTACTGCTGTAAGCATACTAAAACAACATCCAGTTGTTATCTCACAGTTCTGTAGGTCAGAAGTCTGGGTGGGCTCAGCTGGGTTCTATGCTTAGGATCTCAGAAGGCCAAAAACAAGGTGTCAGCTGGGCTGGCCTCTTCTCTGGTGGCTTTGGATAAGAATCTGCATCCAGTCCCATTCAGATTGTTGACAGAATTCAGTTCCTTGCAGTTGTAAGAGTAGTTCTCTGTTTTCTCCTGGCTGTCTGCTGCGGGTCACTGGAGGCCTCTCCCCATTTTTTACACATGGCCCCCTCCATCTTCAAAGCCCGTCACATTGTGTAAAATCTTTCTCAGGCTTTGTTTCTAATCTCTCTGACTTCCCTTCTGCCACCAACCTGAGAAACGTGTCTGCCTTTAAAAGCTAATGAATTTAGATAATCTCTTTGTCTTAAAGTTCATAGACTGCCTAACAAGAATTAATCACATGAGTGATAGCTCATCATATTTACAGGTTCCAGGGATTAAAAGGGACATCTTTGAGGAAATATTTTAGAAATCTTGCCTGATACAGGGCTCAATAAATAATAGTTTCTTTCCATCTTACACTTCAACAAACATTCCTTGATTACCTACTGTAATCCAATAAGTAAGTCAAAGAGGTGAATAAAACATTGTGCTTTAGGTTAAGGAGTTCACAGTTTAATGGAGGAAGCTGATATTGAAACATAATTTTAATGTAATATAAAAGCTAATACTTACACAGAATTTATTAAGTATCCATTCCTGTTATAAGCACTGTTTGTATATATTACCCTACAGGGTAAGGGAAGGAAGATAGATAAAAAGAATGTAGGATGTGCTGTTGAAGCACAGAAGAATGTACTTTGGGGTGCTGAAGGAAGGGGCAGATATGAGGGCCTCTCAGGGAAGTCTCTGAGAAGGTAATGATACATGCACTCATCATCATTAAGGAAGAGTAGGAACTGGCTAGGCATAAACATGATGTATGTGTAAAGGTGGGGGTGAAATTTTATTTGTATAAAGGCAGAAAGGAACAGTTATAGTAGTATCAGAACACAAAGCAACAAGAAAGTCATAACAGGACACAGAGCTGGAGAAATAGTAACCTAATCATGGAAAGTCTATACAAATTAGTGAACATGTTTATTATAAAAATGAGGATGATTGAAGGATTTTATAAAGTGTAACAAAGAATTATTCGAAATAGCTCAGATACCCCTAGGTAAAATGTAAAGAATGCTTTATTTTCAAAACTTTTCTCTCATCCCAAAGCGTTTATCCTATGACTTACTCTTGCTAGTAGCAAACAATTAATCCTTGGCATAAACTGAGAATTAAGATGTTAATAAGGCTTAAAATATGACCTATCTCATTTTAAAAGAAAATTCTCAGAGACTGAAAAGTCATCAGTGCAATGGCAAGCTGTTGAAACCTTCAGATTTTAAAACTGGAATGAGCAATGCCTTTTTCTGTTTGGAAATCTAGCTTGGATGGCAGCTGGAGTTGTAGAGAGAAGAAAACGGGATGATGAGGAATGTTCTGCTAATTTTTCCCTATGCTCATCTGTCCATTTTAGTAGCATCTTGGAGTACTCATATTCTACTGGCTTGCCCTCATTATGGTTCAGTCAAGTAGTCTGGCTAGGCTAAATGACCCCATAGTGTCTTGAGAACTTACAGAGAACATGTGTTTCTACCCTCACCATCATAATTTAAAGATAATGAATAAATGAAGGCTTAAAATACTACCATTAAGATAATGGAGCTTGTGGTTAAAAATTGTTACTAAAAAATATGGGATAATGGGAAAGTAGGTAGAAACTATTATATAAATAACAGTTAACTTCTTCTAAATTTTAGAAGGTTGAATGCTATGTAGTAGACTTCTGTTTTTGGTTTGTTTTAATGTCACCTGTCCAGCATCCCTCCCCTCTTCTATTAATAGTAGTAATGGCCGGGCCCGGTGATTCACGCCTGTAATCCCAACACTTTGGGAGGCTGAGGCAGGTGGATCATGAGGTCAAGAGATCGAGACCATTCTGGCCAACATGGTGAAACTTGGTCTCTACTAAAAAAAAAATACAAAAATTAGCCAGGCCTGATGGTGCACACCTGAAGTCCCAGCTACACAGGAGGCTGAGGCAGGAGAATCACTTGAACCCAGGAGGCGGAGGTTGCAGTGAGCTGAGATCATGCCATTGTACTCCATCCTGTCAACAGAGAGTGACTCTGTCTCAAAAAAAATATGTATAGTAGTAATAGAACGAGACAGAGTGTGATAATTCCATTTATTATCTCGGCACTCCCCAGCAGTAGATACATGAACCAGTTAGGGTTCTTGAGTGCAAATAATGGAAACGCACCCTGCCTATATGTATTCATTTTCTACTGTTGTATAACAAATTACCATACACAAGACTGGGTACAGTGGCTCATGCCTGTAATCCTAGCACTTTGGAAGGCCAAAATGGCAGACTGCCTGAGCTCAGGAGTTCAAGACCAGCCTGAGCAATGTGGCAAAACCGTGTCTCTACTAAAAATACAAAAAAGTCGGCTAGGTGTGGTGGTGTGAGTCTGTAGTCCCACCTACTTGGGAGGCTGAGATAGGAGAATCGCTTGAACCCAGGAGGTGGAGGTTACAGTGAGCCGAGATTGCACCACTGCACTCTAGCCTGGCAACAGAACAAGACTCTGTCTCAAAAAAAATAACAGTAATTGAATGTATAAACACTGAATTTGTTTCCTCTGCTAGACATATAACCAAGGATTCTAGAACATATATGTCAAAACCCAACTCTCTTATTTTGTTAGCTATCACTTAACATCAGTTTAAATCATTCATTTACTCACCATTATTAAGCTGATATTTATGAGTAGCCTATTGGTACTCTGTATGTACTAAGCCCTGTGTTAGTGCTAAAACTATAATAATGTAAACACTCATTCCCTGCAATCAACAATATGTAATGACCAAAGATTCAACTCCATGATCAAGCATAGCACCATTAATAGTAGAGCAGCCTCTGTTATGTGCCTCAGCATTACCTAAATTTTAGCCTGAGAGTTTAACCAGACCTTTTAGATCAATTATCACTTTACTAGAAACAGATAGAAGAGCATATTAGATGATACCACACGTAATTAATCAGACAAATCTGAAATATAGGATAATCTCTAGGACACTGGCCTCGACTTTTTTAAAAAGTCAGTGTTGTAAAAAATTGTAAATAGGCTGGGCCTGGTGGCTCACGCCTGTAATCCCAGCACTTTCGGAGGCCGAGGCGGGCAGATCACGAAGTCAAGAGATCAAGAGTATCCTGGCCGACATAGTGAATCCTATCTCTACTAAAAAATAAAAAAATTGGCTGCAACTTCTGGGAGGGGCTTGTACACCTGGTGTGGGAGCTGCGGGGCTCAGAGATTGTGTTTGAAGTAGCGGTTCTACCAACTTGTCCAGTGGTTCCAGAGCCGGTTTTGACCGCCACATTACCATTTTTTCACCCGAGGGTCAGCTCTACCAAGTAGAATATGCTTTCTTTTTTTTTTGTTTTTTTTTTGAGACGGAGTTTCACTCTTGTTACCCAGGCTGGAGTGCAATGGCGCGATCTCGGCTCACCGCAACCTCCGCCTCCTGGGTTCAGGCAATTCTCCTGCCTCAGCCTCCTGAGTAGCTAGGATTACAGGCACGCACCACCATGCCCAGCTAATTTTTTGTAGTTTTAGTAGAGACGGGGTTTCACCATGTTGACCAGGACGGTCTCGATCTCTTGACCTCGGGATCCACCCACCTCGGCCTCCCAAAGTGCTGGGATTACAGGCTTGAGCCACCGCGCCCGGCTCAGAATATGCTTTTAAGGCTTAACCAGGATAGCCTTACATCAGTAGCTGTCAGAGGAAAAGACTGTGCAGTAATTGTCACACAGAAGAAAGTACCTGACAAATTATTGGATTCCAGCACAATGACTCACTTATTCAAGATAACTGAAAACATTGGTTGTGTGATGACCAGAATGACAGCTGACAGCAGATTCCAGGTGCAGAGGGCACGCTATGAGGCAGCTAACTGGAAATACAAGTATGGCTGTGAGATTCCTGTGAACATGCTGTGTAAAAGAATTGCTGAGATTTCTCAGGTCTATACACAGAATGCCGAAATGAGGCCTCTTGGTTGTTGTATGATTTTAATTGGTGTAGATGAAGAGCAAGGCCCTCAGGTATATAAGATCCTGCAGGTTACTACTGTGGGTTTAAAGCCACTGCAGCAGGAGTTAAACAGACTGAGTCAACCAGCTTCCTTGAAAAAAAAGTGAAGAAGAAATTTGATTGGACATTTGAACAGACAGTGGAAACTGCAATTACATGCTTGTCTACTGTTCTATCAATTGATTTCAAACCTTCAGACATAGAAGTTGGAGTAGTGACAGTTGAAAAATCCTAAATTCACGATTCTTACAGAAGCAGAGTTTGATGCTCACCTTGTTGCTCTAGCAGAGAGAAACTAAATATTGTCGTTAGTTTACCAGATCCATGATGTCACTTAACTGTGTGTTTGGTAACAACAAACCAACATTACGGAGGTCCCTGGATTGAAAAATGAGCCTCTCCCACTCCTTCTACTGCCGAAGTGGTTAGGTCTCTATATAAATAAAAACAGTGCTTTTGGAAAAAAAAATACAAAAATTAGCTGGGTGTGGTGGTGTGCACCTGTAGTCCCAGCTATTCAGGAGGCTGAGGCAGGAGAATTGCTTGAACCCAGGAGGCGAGGTTGCAGTGAGCCGAAATCGCACCACTGCACTCCAGCCTGGCGACTGGTGACAGAGCGAGACTGTCTCAGAAAAAAAAAGAAAAAAATTAAAAATGTTCTAAGTTAAAAGACACTGAAAACTATGACAACCAATTAAACATGTAAGTTTTGATTAGGTTCTGATTTGGAAAAAAGATATATTAATTGATTATTGGAAAAATTGAATATGGATTGTGTTTTAGATGATATTAAGGAATTTTTATTTCTGTGCTAAGATGTAATAATGTGATTATGTAGGAATGTATCCTTAATTTAAGGAGATGAGTATGTTAAATATGATATTGACAACTTACTTTCAAATGATTCCATGAAATAAAAAACAAATACAAATGCTTATAAGTAGTAGATAATGCAAGATTTTAATTTCTGAATTTAGGTAACAGATATCCAAATGTCTTTTACTATTTTTTCAACTTTGCTGTCTGATATTTTTTGCAATAAAGCATGAAGGAGAAAAAGAATGGATTGTGGGGAGACTGCGTTGTGATTCTCTAATAGAGTCGATGCAATTACTCCAGAGATATTTGGATATGTGGGTAGAGGTATTTTTGATTATCAAAATGATTGTGGAACACTGCTGTGGTTTAGTGAGGAAGAGAGTAACAACTAAATAACTTGCAATGTGTAGGAATTTTCCAAACAACAACTAAGTACCCTTCCCAAAATGCTAATAACTCCCTGTTGAGAAATGCCAGAATTAAACGAATAAATAGATCATACAAAAAATATTTCCTTGACCTTATATAAAAGTCTAATGTTTCTTCACCAATTCAAAAAAAAAATACTCCTGATAAAGTAATCTATATTCATGGTTTCCATACCCATGTTTTTAATTCATTCCTCAGTCCACTCAAGTTTGGTATAACAACCACCTTCCTTAAAACTGGTTTTTATCAGGATTAGCACTGATGTAATTGCTAAATCCAAAGGATGTTTTACAGTATTTGACCATGGTGAATATTTCCTCCCTCTGGAAAATTTCCCCTTGTCTTCCATGACACTACTTTCTTCTGGGTTTTCCTAACTTTGTAATTATTTTTCAGACTCCTCTTATAAGCCTCATTTTTCTCTGTCTACATCTTATTTCACAGGATTTCATCTTTAACTCTCTTTTCTATTTAATTTTTCTCAGATCCCAACCTGAAGGCCGAATATTGCACCTAAGTCCCATACCTATTTACACAACTGCCTACTGACATGAAATCTTCAAGCCTAATACACATGAAATGGAACTTAATATCTTCCCTACATACAATTACTTCTTTTATAGTCTTTATTTCAGTTAATGACTGGGATGTACATAATGGTTTAGGAACCTACCAAAGAGACATGGATTCCAAATGGCAAGGGAGGAGAGTGGTAGGGAAAGAGATGGCTAATCAAGGGAGAATTGAATGAGGTGTTTGGAAGTGATGCAATGTGAATTAGGGAGGACACTCCATGTACAGGAACAGAGGCAAAAGCAGAAAGGAAAATGACACTACACTTTTTTTTCTGAAAATGAAGAGTCAGAATTGATGAAGTGTACATTTTTTTTGGCAGGAAGAATGGGCAAGAGATATGGTTGGTAAGTCAGGCAGAAAATAGATCATGAAGAATCTTTTATGCCATTTGAAGGAGTGTGGATCTTATCCTATCAGGTCAGAGTTCACAGGTTGATTGTTAACAGACTATACAAAAGTGGTTTTTTGGCTTATGCCATGCTTTACAAGGTGTTAAATTGTTTGTTGACATTTAGAAGCTAAACCATTTCATATAAAATCTGTTTTATATGAATTTCCACTCTGTTTTGAAGAACTGGAAGTTCTGGCTACATTTGAGAGGCTCTAATGTCACTACTATACAATAGTCCCCACCTGCCTGGCCCCTGAGAGCTTTGGTAGTAGCTACTTCAGCTTCAGATGATGAAAACTTATTGAAGCAAGATACTCTCTTGCTTCAATATTTGGGTCAGAAAGTTCATTCTGGAAGTAAAATAGAGTACAGGGACTGGGGCATAGCGAAGGGTGCTCTCAGAAATGAATGCAAATTCTAGAGCAACAGTGGACAGAGGGAGAACAAACACATCACCTTGCCTCAAACACCGTTTATCCTCCTAAACCTCTGGGTGGCTCAGAGGAGACAAGACTCATGTAGTAATGAGGTGGCAGTTGAAGATGGCCTCAGCTAGAGCAATGACAGTACAGATGGAGAGGAGGGGCTAGGAGTCAGTAAAGCTTAATGATTGATTGTATGTGGCATGTAAAAACTGGAAGGAATGTAAAAGAATTTCCAAGTGAATGAGGAAGAGAATAAGGTGCTAAAAATCCTCATTTATCACACTACTTAATAAAACACTTCTTCTATATTAATTGAACAAATTCGCTTACCAGATCTATTTTCACATATGCCTAGTAACTATAAATCAGTCTATTATACATCATTTCTGAGTAAAACTCTAGGAAAGATAATTAAATACAAAATGAATGGAAATTTTAAGACGTTAACGATCACTAGCAACAGCTAAAGGTTTTTTGAGAAATGAGCCATGCTAAATTAGGCTCGCTCTTCATTTCATTGCCTGAGTGCTTGTTTTGTTAAGAATGCTGGGCTAAGTCAGGATCATACAGTTATAGAGTCTGAGAGAGTAGGCACAATTTATAAAACTTCTCTAAATTGCTTTGTCTTGATAGGAACCTGCTAGTCATTGCATTTCTTAACCTGAAAACATTTCCATTTTTTATTATTTCATTTGGTTTTCAGTCACTAATTGAATGACAGTGTTTTCTTCTACCTATTGAACTTTAGATATTTCTAGTTTTCCCAAACTATATGACTTTTATTTAAATCCTCAAAATTATCATAGCCATTGTGTATATCTTTACCTCTCTGACTCATAGTCTCTCTCATGTCTCATACAAACGTGTATAAACGCACTATATGCATATATATATTCTATTGTATAAATTACTTAATTTTTGTTTTACTTTCATTTTTCATTATTTTCAAATTTATCCTTTTGAATTTTATCCTTAACTCTTATTATAGATAAAATTCTATAACTCTGACATTCTTTTCATATCTTTTTTATACCCTATTATGTAGTTACTCCAGTAACTACAGTTACTCCAGTAATTACATAATATACATATAATACATAAAGTATACATAATAGACATATAAAAATAAAGAAGCTTGTATATGTTTCATTCACACTTATGATAGAAAAAGAAGATATGAAAAACATAGAGGAATGAGGGTTATATTTTGCCACATGCATATAGATTTGTAAGACATGAACGAGTTGAAAGTGTAAGTGAGAATGACTTTACTTTTAATTGCATCCAAGCAGGCAAACAGCTAAAATCTTTCTGTCTGAGAAAGTAATTTTCACTTTTCTTTAGCATAGGCTAAAAAAAAATCTTAAGAGTGGCTAAGAAAGCCATTCTTCTGTTCATTTTCATAAAATTCATTGCAATATTCTAATCTCCCAGAAATAGGAAATGTTTATATGGCATCAGATTAGTTGAGATTTGAAATGAAAGCTTGAAAACCTATCTCAGTAAAAGTGTTCTTGTACTTTTATGGCTATTCTTGTGTTTTTACTGTGGCACTCTCTCTGGTTTCCTTTATTGCCAGATTCCTATTACAGGTCAACCCAAAAGTTGACATTTCTCAATTCTCAGTGTAGTTTTCTCAATTGTAAAGGTTTCTGGTATGCTATTGACTTAGTCCTGAAGACAAGAGAAATATAAGAAGAAAAGAGGAAAGAATATTTTGGCATGATGAAGCTGTTTTAGTTATTGATTATGGTGACATTTATATAAAAGTTTCATTTGTCAAAGCTCACAGAACTACACAAAAAAAAGCTGAAGCTTTCTGTGGGTAAATTATGTTTCACTAAAAAGACAGAGAGAAACTAAGTCCTAATGTTTCTGGGTTTTAGGGTTCAGGGGAGCCCTCTGTTACCCTGAGAGGAGGTTTCACCAGGTTCTTGGTCTCTCACTTCCCCAAGAAGGTGAGAGGAGACCACGGTGCAGTGTACTGTAAATGCCAGACTCAAAAGTGTATGTAGAAAGTGATTCATTTAAGTAGAATAAGAGAAACAGGATGAGAGAGAAACAGCTAACTCTCACACTGAGTGAGAGAATCCAGACAGATGGAATCCGGGAGAGGGAAGCAGCTTCCATACTGAGTGGAAGGGAATAGAGAGAGAGATGGAGTTTAGGAGGGGAAGACAGGCTTCCATGAGAGAATGTGGAAGGGGACTCCAGAGGGAAAATCCAGGAGAGAGGAAGACAGCTTTCATGAGGGTGGAAGGGGATCCAAACATGGAGTCCAAAGGGGTGTGGAAGAAGAGGACTTTTAACCTGGGAGGAACCCTCACCTTCTCCTAGACCTCTGGTCAATGAAAGGAGTTCCTTAGAACTTCCCCTGGAGTGATTGACTTTTTGATTCCTCCCTCACCCATGAAAATTCAAACAGAGACCATTAAATCTCCCAGGTGGAGAGAGATGGGAGGAACGCATGGCGCTGGGAAGTTCTTGCCCTAACTACGCCCCATGGTGGACCTGGAAAGAGGACACATTCCCTCACTAAGTCTGTCAGTCACAGCCAGGAAAAACTCCTATGCCATGTTCAAATGTCACAATCATATTCAGATGAAAATTTTCCTGTTAAAATAGTAAATATTACTGACATGACCTTCTATATTATTCAGTTTTAGGTTATCTAGTTTCATCTTCAAAACTTTGAAAGAAAATACGTTCTCAAAAGCCATTTACATGCTAATCATTGGTTTTTCAGAAGTTTACATTTAAATGTAAGTTAACAGTACTAAATTGGTTAACTAAGTAAGTGTGGTTGATGGACAGCCTCCAGAATGGCCCACGGTGCATCTTGTCTTGGGGTGTTCACACCCCTGGGTAGATCACTTCCACAGTGAAAGCCGCTGATCTATGTAAGGAACAGGATATTGAAGAATTGGCAGTGTGACTTCTCAGCCTAGACCATGAAAGCATTAAAAGTTTCTGCGTTGCTCTCTCAGGGTAACATACTCAGTGTGGAGGAGGTCAGCTGCCTTGTAAGCATACTCAAGCAGCCCTATGGAGATGTCCACAAAGAACTGTTTCTTGTGAGGAAGCCATCTTAGAAGGGCATCCTCAAGCCCGAGTAAATCCTTCATGTGACTGATGTCTTTTTTTTTTTTTTTTTTTTTTTTTTTTTTAAGCCAGAGTCTCACTCATACCCCTGTGGAAGTGCAGTGGCACGACCTTGGCTCATTGCAATCTCTGCTTCCCAGGTTCAAGTGATTCTCCTGCCTCAACCTCCCAAGTAGCTGATATTACAGGCGCCTACCACCACGCCTGGCTAATTTTTATATTTTTAGTAGAGACAGGGTTTCACCATGTTAGCCAGGCTGGTCTTGAGCGCCTGACCTCTGGTGATCTGCCCCCATCGGCCTCAAAAAGTGCTGAGATTACAGGCATGAGCCACTGCGCCAGGCCGGCTGATATCTTAAATACCACCTTATGAGAGACCTAGAGATATGCCACCCTCGAATTCCTGACCATAAACAATGTGAAATAATAAATGCTCATTGTTGTTTTAAGCTGCTAAGTTTGGGGAATATTTTTGTTATATAGCAAAAGACAATAAATACACTGATACTTTATTTTTCTGAAACATTCAAACTCATGTATTTTAGGACCAGCTACATTGACACAGAATACCATTTGCTGAAATTTTAATCTCAATGATATTAATTAATAAAATGAGAATATTGAAATATGTAGACAACGCATTGAGTCTAACTTCTAGTACAAAGAAGATGGTGAAGAAGTGATAGTTGGAGTTTTTTTTTGGTTTTTTTTGGTCAGAGTCTGTTTATTTGCAAGGAAGTGAAACCTAATCAAAGTAGTAAGTAAAAACAGGATATATTGCAAGGATAAAACCTTACCGTAAGAGAAATAGCTGAGTTCTTGGGAATTGGAAATTTGTCAGGTGTATCTCTCTCCTCCCTCCATCTCTTCCATTTTCCCTCTCTATTATTTTCTCTTTTCTGTTTCTGTGCTTCTGTTTCTCTACCTCCTTTCCCTTGCATCTTTTCTCTTCTTCTCTCATTCTCTCCATGTCTGTTCTTCTCCTCCCTGCTTTAATTTTCTCTACTCCTCTTTTCTTGTTCTCCTCTATTCATCCCTCCTTTCTTCCTTCCCTCTGTCCTCCTTCCTCTCTACAGCATTCCAGCTTTCCTTCCCCTCTCTTCATCCTTCATCTCCTTGTCTCCTTTGCCTCCTTTTTGCCTTTCCTTCTTTCGTCCCTTCTTTTCCTCTCCCCTTCTCTCCTCCTTTTTAAATATTTCTCCCTTTCTTTTTCTATTTCTCCATAATCTCTTATCATTCTTTCTGTGTGTATTTTTTACCCTTCTCTTCTGAAGGATGCCTGCTTCTTCCCCCTAACTTCTCTCTTGGCCTGTTATCAACTCTGGCCCCAGTTCTAAGTGGCCTTTACAGGTTCAGGCATACTATGTTTATAAGAGAAATTGCAAAGTGGCCATCCATAGCTGAATTTGGCTTACAAATGTGTTTTGCTTGATTCAGTCTCTGATTCTTCTAGGTTTAATTGTTGGTTATAAATTTAAAATATAAAAGAAGTACAGGTTGGCTCAAACAAAACACTTTTCTACACTTAAATAGTCTGGAACATATGTTTGCATATTACAGATTAGTCTCAAAGTGGATGCTCATTGCAATAAATTATGAAGAAAAAATCAAACTTTATTCAGATATTTCAGAAGTCAGAAACATTCTTTATAAATATTTTCATAAAATATGCTTAAAATATGAGCTCTAGCCATGTAGAAAATTTGGATATGAGGAAAGTCACATTTTCAGGGAATTTTAATGAAAAGGTACTTATATTAAATAAGGTTGAATTGTTAATTTGCACCCAGGCTGGAGTGCAGTGGCGTGATCTCAGCTCACCGCAACTTCTGCCTTCCGGGTTCAAGTGATTCTCCTGCCTCAGCCTCCCAAGTAGCTGGGATTACAGGTGCCCACCACCATGCCCAAGTAATTTTTGGGTTTTTTTTTTTTTTAGTAGAGATGGAGTTTCGCCATGTTGGCTGGGCTGGTCTCAAACTCCTGACCTTAAGTGATCTGCCTGCCTTAGCCTCCCAAAGTGCTGGGATTATAGGCATGAATCACTGCGTCCGGCCAAGTTGTTAACTTTCTTTCATTGTTTTAGAAGAAACATAAATATAAGATGCCCAAACATAAATATAAGATGCCCAATTTTTTGATACGGTAGAGTCCAATAGATCCTAAGACACTTATGCCTTTAAAATTAGAGTTTTAAATGATACAAAAAGTATTGGAGGTCAGCATGAACATCATCCTATACACAAGCATGAAACTTTCAATAAGTAGCTAAAAGTCAAACTTCCTTTTGTCCATGGACTTAAATTAGCAAGTTCTTTTTTGTGGGGCAGGGAGGATACAGGGGCAAGGTCTCACTCTGTTGCCCATACTGGAGTGTAGTAGCACCATCTCTGCTCACTATAGCCTCAATCTCCTGGGCTCAAGTGATCCTCCTACCTCATTCCCTCCCCTACCAAGTAGCTGGCACTACAGGCATGCATCACCACACCTGGCTATAAATTAGTAAATTCTTATATTCCTAACTAGTTACTTGTAAGAATGAATTAATGTGGATTTGTTTTCATTCTCCAGTTAGTTCTACAATCCTTTAAGGCAGACTCAAATTTCTTCTGTCCTATATTGTGAAGCATCATATTTTTCACATTTTGCATGCTCAACAAATGCTTATAATTATTTAGCTGACTGATACTGTAGTTTCTAAGTGGGACCCTATCAAACATAATTATTTTCAAATGTGCTGCATACATGTACATTGCAACCATTTCTTTGGTTGCAATATAATTTATAATCATAAATTATACTCCCCTAAATATCCAATTAATTTTTAATAGTTTTTTAAAATTATAAAGCTAATTCGTTATCTTTGCAAAATTATCAGGAAATAAAAAATATAAAGAAGATTATGTCACTTGTAGTATCATTACCCAGAGATTTACTAATTTTTTTCTTTGAAAACATTTGTAAATACATGCACAGCTAATTTTTAAAAATTTTTCATCTTTTCTTGGATATAATTGACAAATAGAAATTATACATATTGAAGGCATATAACTTGATGTTTTGATATATGTGTTCACTGTGAAAATATCATCGCAATCAAATTAGTTAATCCATTACCTTACATAGTTACCTTTTATGTGTGTGTGGGGTGAGAGCACTACTCTCTCAGTCAATTTCAAGTGTACAATATGGTTTTGTTAACTGCAGTCACCATGCTGTACATTAGATCTCCAGAACTTACTCATTTTGTGTTACTGAAACTTTGTACTCTTTGACCAGTATCTCTCCATTTTCCCCACCTTTCATACCCTGGCAACCACTGTTCTACTCTCTGCTTCTGTAAGTTTCACTATTTTAGATTCCACATATAAGTTAAGATCATGCAGTATTTGTCTTTCTGTGTTAGCTCATGCCATACAGCATAACGTTCTCCAGTTCATTCATGTTGTCCCATATGAGAGGATTCCCTTACTTTCTGAGGCTTCGCAATATTCCATTATATACATTCCACATTTTCCTTATTCATTCATCTTTGCATGGACACTTAGGTTGTTTCTAGCTTAGGTATTATGAATAATGCTACAATCAGCATACAAGTGCAAATATCTCCTGGAGTTACTGATCTTTTTTCTTTTGGATATGCTGTGATCTGAAATGTCTCCCCAAATTCATTCGTTGAAATGTAATCCCCATTGTTGTGGTATTAAGAAATGTGACTTTTGGGAGATGATTAATTTATGAGGGCTTTGACCTAGTGAATAGGATTGGCACCCTTACAAAAGGGTTGGAGGTTGAAGGGAGTATTCTCTTGCCCTTCTGTCCCTTCTGCTACATGAGGGCACAGCAATTCTCTTCTCTGGAGGATGTAGCAACAAGGTGCTATCCTAGAAGCAGAGAACAGTCCTCACCAAACACCAATCATGCTAATGCTTTAATCTTAGATTTCCTAGCTTCCAGAACCATGAGAAATAAATTTCTACTGTTAATAAAATACTCAGCCTGTGTTGTTTTCTTATTCAAATGGATTAAGACAGAATTAAGACTGATACTGTAGTTTTCAAGTGGGATCTTATCAAAAATAATTCATTATTCAATCACATTTCTTGTCTTTTTTGATATTGAGCTTTTTTAGTTCTTTATATATTTTGTTTTTAAATTTTTTTAATAAAAAATTTAAAAATTTTTGATTTTTTTTAATTAAAAAATTGTTTTTAAATAGAGACAAGATCTTGCTTTGTTGCCAAGATTGGTCTCGAACTCCTGGGCTCAAGTGATCCTCCCATCTCAGCCTTTCAAAGTGCTAGGATTAAAGGTCTGAGCCACTGTGCCCAGCTGAGTTCCTTACATATTTTGGATATTGTGCCCTTATCAGATATTTGGTTTGCAAATATTTTGTTATTGTTATTGAAAATGGAATTATCTTCTTAATTTCCTTTTAGATAGTTCATTATTTGTGTATAGAAATTCCACTAATTTTTGTGTTAATTTTATATCCCACAACTTATTTAAATTTGTTTTAACAGTTTTTGTTTAGTCTTTAGTGTTTTCTTCATATATGATTATGTCATCTGCAAACAGTGATGATTTTTCTTCTGCCTTTCCTATTTGGATGTATTTTCTTTTTCCCCTCCCTCTCCCCCTCCCTCCCTTCCTCCCTCCCTCCTTTCTTCCTTCCTTCCTTCCTTCCTTTGTTCTTCCTGTTTCTTTTATCTCTTTTCTTTTCTTTTTCCTTCCTTCCTTCCTTCCTTCCTTCCTTCCTTTGTTCTTCCTGTTTCTTTTATCTCTTTTCTTTTCTTTTTCCTTCCTTCCTTCCTTCCTTCCTTCCTTCCTTCTTTCTTTATCTTTCTTTCCTCTTTCACCTGTCTGGTTGCTCTGGCTATGACTAGTATATGCTAACTAGAAATAGTAAGAGTGGGCATTCTCTCCTTGTACTGGATCTTAGAGGGAAAGCTTTCAGTTTTTCCCCATTTATTATGGTGTTTGCTGTAGACTTTTCATCTATGATCCTTATTGTGTTGAGATAAGTTGCTTCTATGCCTAATTTATTGAGAGTTTATTTTTTATTATGAATAGATGTTGAAATATGTCACATGCTTTTTCTATATTTATTGAGATGATCATGTAGTTTTTATGTTTTCTTCTGCTAATGTGGTATATGACATTGATTGCTATTTGCAAATCAAATATCTGAACTGTCCTTGTATCTCAGAGAGAAATCCCACTTGATCATGGTGTATAATCCTTTCAATTGCTATGGAATTTGGTTTGGTAGTATTTTATTGAGGATTTTTACATTTGTGTTCATTGGGAATATTGACCTATTTTATTTTCTTAGAGTCTTTGTCTGGTATCATGGTTATCTTGGTTTTGGTATCATGGTAATGCTGGTATGACAGTTCCTGTTTTCTTTTGGTTACCATTTACATGAGATGTCTTTCTGCACCCCTTCACCTTCAGCCTGTGTGTCATTAAATCTAAAGTGAGTCTTTTATGGACATCATATAGTTAGGTCTTGTTTTTGTTTTGGTTTTTAAATCCATTTAGTCACTCATGTCTTTTGATTGGGGGAGTTTAGCCCACTGGCCTTTAAAGTAATTTTTGATAGGTTAGAACTTACTCTTGCAATTTTGTTAATTGTTTTCTGCCTATTTTGTAGTTCTCATTCCTCTTTTCTCTTTTTGTCTTTCTTCTCTTGTGGTTTGATAACATCTTTGTGATGGTATGCTTTGATTGTTTTCTCCTTATTTTTTGTCTATCTATTGTACTTATTTTCATGGTTACTATAGAGTTTACATTAAACCTTTTCTAGTTATAGAAATCTGTTTTAGGCTGATAGCCACCTAACTTCAATCACATACATACATACTGTATATTTTATTTCCCCTCCCCACACTTTATGGAATTGATGTCAGATTTTGCCTCTTTCTATATTGTGTTTTCATTACAAATTTCTGTGGTTATAGTTATTCTGACTAATTTTGTATTATAATTTATATATGAGTGTTGAGAGTAATTTTCTTGCCACAGTTATAGTATTATAATATTATATGTTTGTGTTATATTTACCTTCATACATGTGACTTATACTTTCATGCTATTGTTTAATGTCTTTTTATTTCAACTTGAAGAACTTCCTTTAGCACTTTTTGTAAGGCAGGTCTAGTGATGACAAATTCACTTAGTTTTTGTTTGGGAAAGTCTTTATCTTTCTTTCATTATTAAAAAACAATTTTGCCAGATAAAGTCTTCTTGGTGGGCAGGTTTTTTTGTTTGTTTCAGCACTTTTAATATATAATCCAACTCTTTCTTGATCTGTAATGTTTCTGCTGAGAACTTTGCTTATCTGCAGTGTTTCTTCTGATAAGTCTTTTGTGGGTTCTTTTCTATTTGACAAGTCACTTTTGTCTTGTTGCTTTAAGCATTCTTTTTTTTTTTTTTTTTTTTTTTTTTCTTTTTGCTTTTAAAATTTTTTTTTTTTTTTTTTTTTTTTTTCGTCTTTGGCCTGTGACAATTTAGTTATAATGTCTCATTGTAGACCTCATTGGCTTCACTCTGTTTAGCGATCTTTGGGCTTCATGAATCAGGGTGTTCATTCCACTCTCTAGGTTTGGTAAGTTTTTAGCCATTATTTCTTTAAATAAGCTTCCTGTCTCTTTCTCTTTTTCTCTCTCTTCTCCTTCTGATAAAGCCATAATGTGTATATTGGTCCACTTGATGGTGTCTCCCATTAGTTCTATACTTTTTCGTTTTTTTCCTTTTGTTCCTCTGACTAGATACGTTCAAATTAGTCTTTGAGTTCATGGACTTTTTCTTCTGCATGATTGAGTCTGTTGTTAAGCTTTTTACTGAGCTTTCAGTTCAGTCACTGCATTCTTTTCACTCCAGGATTTCTGTTTGGTTCTTTTTTTTAATGGTTTCTGTTATCTTTGTTGCACTTCTTGTTTTGTTCATATGTTGTTTTCCCCAATTCATTTAGTTGTTTATCTGTCTTCTTTTGTAGCTCACTGAGCTTCTTTAAGAAAATTATTTTGAATTATTTGTCAAAGAGTTAATAAATCTCCATTTCTTTATGGTCAGTTACTGGAGCTTATTAGTTTGCTTTGCTGGTATTATATTTGCTTGATTCTTCATGATCTGTGTAGCCTTGAGTTGGTGCCTGTGAATTTGAAGGAGTAAACACCTTTTCCAGTCTCTACAGGCTGGCTTGGCAGACCTCCTTCTGCTGTGGCCTTTGAGTGATGGGATGGTCTCTTGGGATCATGGTTTACTGAGGCTGGAGTTTTGTCATGTCATTGCTGCTGGGTCTGCAGTTAGGTCTGCCATTGGTGGGCCTGATATTGGGAACATAGACAGGTGTGGCTCCTGAGTGGATGGGACTGCCTCTGAAACCATCATCAAGCAGGGCTGGAGCCAGGTCATAAGGCCACTTCTGGTCTTCAGTTGAACCTGCAGATGGCAAGACTCTACCAGGGTCACAGATGGTTGTGGCTCCTGCTGGGTCTTTGGGTGAGCTCCTGTTGGGTTCTAGATTGGTTGCTGAGTTGGCAGGACTGGTCTGGGACTGCAGTACAGAGGTAGAGCTAGATCACAAGGCTACATCACAATATAGTTAGGTCTGTGCTTGGCTGGACTTTTATGAGGGGCACAGGTGAGTGTGGCTGCCCCCTTGATTGTACCTTGGTGGAAGGGGCTAGTGGCAGGACTGTGGACAAGTGGGGCTGGAGCCAAGTCCACAGGGATACAGGGCTGCTTCTTGTCTATAGCCAGGACCATGGTCACTGAGTCTGCCACTGGAGTGTGAGTCTGTTTTCTCACAACAGCCCTCTTGGTCTTGGGGCCCACCAATGCTTTGCAAACTTCTACTAGGATCCTAAAGTTCTCCCAAAGGCACTTTTGTCCATAGATGACTGCCAAATTATTGTTTCTCTTTGTGTGGAGGGTGGACATAACCTAGGGATCTCCTATTCTGTCAACTCTCTTTATCTCTTGGCATACATGTTTAAAATACAAAAATGGGATTACTGTATACATACAGTTTTATAACTGTCTTTTCTATTTAGCCACATATCATGGACACCTTTCTATGTCAATAAATATAGGTCTACAATACATAAATATTATTCCATGTACTGTATTTTATTTAATCAATCCTCTTTTGTTGATTTTAAGGCATTTTACATTTTTTTCTGTTATAAACAATGCATAGTTGAACATCACTGATTTTACCTTTCTTTAGAAAAAACTTTCTAAAAACAGGATTGCATAACAGAAGTTCAAGTTTCAAGTATGAGATCAATAAATACTTGTTGAATAGTCATCAACTATATGATTGATAATGGGGACCAAATATTCTTTAACTCATTTGGAATGGTTAATCTTTTAGACATATGAACGTATATTATAAAAATGTATATAGTGTGTAGTAGTTGGGACTACAGTCATACACCACTGTGCCTGGCTAATTTTTCTATTTTTTTTTAAGAGACAAAGTTTTGCCATGTGCCTGGCTGGTCTCACACTCCTGAGCTCAAATGATTCACCTGCCTCGGCCTCCCAATGTGCTGGGATTACAGGCATTAGTCACTGTAGCTGGTCTATAAAAGTATATTTTTGAAGTCTTTCTAACAGCTTCACTGACAAATACTTTGAAATGCTTATTCAGAGAGAATCTTTGTGGTCTAAAGGTTTGGAGAGACTCAGTATACTGTTCACTTGTAATTCCAGCACTTTGGGAGGCCTAGGCAGGTAGATCACTTGAGCTCGGGAGTTCAAGACCAGCCTGGGCAACTTGATGAAACCCCGTCTCTACCAAAAATACAAAAACTTAGCTGGGCATGGTGGCATGCATCTGTGATCCTAGCTACTTAGGAGGCTGAGGAGGGAGGATTGCTTGAGCTCGGGGGCAGAGGCTGCAGTGAGCCAAGATTCCGCCACTGAACTTCTGCCTGGGTGACAGATTGAGACCCCATTTCAAAAAAAAAAACAAAAAAACAAAAGCAACAACAAATAACACTGTTAACTATCAAATATTGATAGCAATATTTACCATGGGGAAATATCAAACTTCAGTTTTTCTTGTGGTTGATATTAGCAGCAGTATTATTCATTAATAGTGTCCCTTACCAATGATTTACAAATTTTTAAAATAAAGATGATAATAATCTCAGAGTTGTTGAGAGGGTTAAGTGAGTTAATGCAAGGTACTTGTCAATGGTAAGCAGGTAAAAAATATCTGTGCTACTTCCTAACATTCCTAATGATGACCTACTCCTAGCAGTTAGTTATTCATTAATGCTGTGGAGATACTGGAGTGTTCAACCATAACATATTAACAATAACCATTAAACTTGATTTCATGTTCAGATAGAGTTTTGTATATGTTTATATGTAATCAAATGATTACAGAAAGCTACACTAATTTTATGCTTGTTAGAAGAAAGGCTGAATCATTTAAAAGTATTATTACAGATGTTTTTTAACAGTAAGAACAGTTGTATTTCTTTTTTTTTTTTTTTGAGACGGAGTTTCACTCATGTTACCCAGGCTGGAGTGCAATGGCGCGATCTTGGCTCACCGCAACCTCCGCCTCCTGGGTTCAGGCAATTCTCCTGCCTCAGCCTCCTGAGCAGCTGGGATTACAGGCACGCACCACCATGCCCAGCTAATTTTTTGTATTTTTAGTAGAGACGGGGTTTCACCATGTTGACCAGGATGGTCTCGATCTCTTGACCTTGTGATCCACCCGCCTCAGCCTCCCAAAGTGCTGGGATTACAGGCTTGAGCCACCGCGCCCGGCCTGTATTTCTTTTCAATTCATCTAATAACTATAAGTAGTCTAAAAGAAAAAAGTCAATAAATTCTTTGGGGGAATATATTAGTTGTATAAGTAACACTTTTTTTTTAACTTATCAATTACAAGTAAGTTATTGTATGTAACTAAAACTTTTTGAGATACCTACACAGCATGCACAAATGATTTAAAACCCTCTTTTTAGCCAGGTGTGATGGCTCACACCTGCAACCTCAGCACCTTGGGAGGCTGAGGTGAGAGGATTGGTTGGGCTCAGGGGTTCAAGAGTAGCCTGGGCAGCATAGTGAGACCCCTGTCTTTACCAAAAAGTTTTTCTTTTAATTAGTTGAGCATGTTAGCCTATAGTCCCATCTACTTGGGAGGCTGAGGTGGCAGGATTCCTTGAACCTGGGAGTTTGAAGTAGCAGTGAGCCCAGATTACACCACTGAACTCCTAACTGGTGACAGAGTAAGACTCTGTCTCAAAAAAACAAAACAAAACAGAAAATCCAAAGAAACCCCTTTTCCTTCTGAAATCTCATTCTCTTAGAGAATCTTTTACTCACAATTAAAGACAAAATTTATCAACCCAGATTTTTTAAAATGTAGGTTGACTTAATGTGATTTTCTTACTGTGTCTGTTTTTATATAAGCTGGATAAAAGAAAAATGGGAAAAAAAAGCTGTCTTTTCTTTGAGACTGTTTAAATTTTAATTTTAAACCTCACATGGAAAGCAATGTTCAATTTGAAGTGAAACATTGTAAAGCAATGTATTAGAGATCCTGGGGCAAGTTCAATCTATTTCAACTAATAAATATTGAGCACATATTATGAGTTCAGCACTGTGTTGGGAATACAAAGACAAAATTAATTTGGATGATAATGCTGGGAGAGACTTTAAGAATAATTTAATACAAACCCCTGAATAGACAGAGGAGGAAATTAAAGGTCCTGGGAGATGAAGTGGCTTTTTCACAGTTAGTAGATAAGTAGTAGAGCCAAGGTTAGAACACTTCCAATTTGGTATTCCTTGCATCCAATTTGGTATTCCTCACACTCACTGCTCCAAGGTTTTACAAAAGATACAGTTTTTACATTGGCTAGAGTTCATGTGGCTGGGCTATCCCAACAAAGCAGGTCGGGAAAATTTCCGTGATAGTCAGCATCTCAAAATAGCAGCTAGTCACTGCAGCTTTGTTCCTAACTCTGGAAGAATGAAAGAAATTCTAATTATACAACTGGCACTGGACAAATAGTACCTCTCAACAAACATTTGAGAGCTAACTATGTGCCTGGTTCTGTGTTATACCTTAGGAATATAAAGTAGACCCCAAACAATCCTTGTCTTTAAAAAACTGATAATGTAGTGAAGGAAATAAACCTATGAAGAGATAATTTCATAACATTACATAGCCAAAACCAATGCCTAGGAAAATGCATTCCAATTTTCTTTTCTTTTTTCATCATTATTTGTTAAAATTTTGTTAACAGTGAGAGTGTTTTGGCCAGGACACAAATACCCAGATCTTTCTTCAACACCCCTCTAAAGAGTTCCTGTGGCAGAAATTTGCAAAAGAAACAATGGCAAAGCAAAGCAAACTTAGCACTTTGACTCCAAATCTTAATGCTGAGAAATAGGATAGTTTTAGGGGAGCGGCCATTACTTTAGTCTAGTTGGGTTTAAATGACCTGGCGAAAGCACCATGTAACATTCAAACCCACATTTTATATCTTATTCTGGTGCATGTAACAAATATATGTGTGTGAGAAAGGGTGGGCTGATTCAGCCTCTGCCATTCTGGGCCAGCCCCACTCTTAGCGCTCTGATGGCCTGAAAGAGAGAATTACAGAGAGCCCCTGCTGCTGATATTTACACTTGGAAATCCCACCACTAACAAATGTGGCCTCATCAGTGACTTTAAATGCAATAAGCACCTCCTCTCTACTTTGACAATTTGGTACCCTTTCATAAGACATTTCCTCCCTAGAGTATTCTGTTTTGTTTTGTTTCCTTTTTTAATGTCAGATAATCTCCTTGAAAACTTCACTTAAATTTTATTTTTTAAAAATCATTCTTTTTTTTCTTTCTTTTTTTTTCTCAAGATGGAGTCTCACTTTGTTGTCCAGACTGGAGAGCAGTGGCACGATCTCTGTTCACTTAATGTCTGCCTCCAAGGTTCAAGCGATTCTCCTGCCTCAGCCTCCTGGGTAGCTGGGATTACTGGTGTGCACAACCACACCCAGCTAATTTTTGTATTTTTAATAGAGAAGGGGTTTCACCATGTTGGCCAGGCTGGTCTCCAACTCCTGACCTCAAGTGATCCACCTGCCTTGGCCTCCCAAAGTGCTGGGATTACAGGCGTGAGCCACCGTCCCCGGCCAAAACCACTCTTTTCTATGACGCCAAATTTGGATCAATCCTTTTCATTATATCATATCATCTGTTATACCCAGCCTAAATGTAACTGGCCGCCCTGTGAGGTGCACATAAAAACAATGAATACTCTTGTTTACTCTCCTTGAGTTAATAGAGGAGTTGAAAATTTTAACAGAAGAGCTGATCATTCATGTAAAGCTTTAAATATTTTTAGATGGGCCATGAGACATAAAGCAAATGTTTTGAATAATTATAGCTCTACAATTCTACTGTGAAATGATTTTTATTTTTTAAACTTATTTGCTGAGTTAACATTAGCATTACACAAGAAATGGAAAATCTGACAGAATCTGATGATTATCTCATGAGGAAGTACAGCTATATACATCAGAAAGCAACAACATGGCAACTTCCTTCTTAAAAGCTTTTCTTTTAATCTTCCTTCTCCATAAATATGATCTGAGCAATCTATAAATCAAGGTGTTTGCTTTTTTATTAGTATTATACTTTAAGTTCTAGGATACATGGGCAGAACATACAGTTTTGTTATATAGGTATACATGTGCCATGGTGGTTTGTTGCACCCATCAACCTGTCACCTGCATTAGGTGTTTCTCCTAATACTATCCCTTTCCTAGTCCCCAACCCCCACTCCCTGACAGGCCCCAGTGTGTGATATTCCCCTCCCTATGTCCATGTATTCTCATTGTTCAACTCCCATTTCTGAGTGAGAACATGTAGTGTTTGGTTTTCTGTTCTTGTGTTAGTTTGCTCAGAATGATGGTTTCCAGCTTCATTCATGTCCCTGCAAAGGACGTGAAGTCATCTTTTTTATGGCTGCATAGTATTTCATGGTGTATGTGTGCCACATTTTCTTTATCCAGTCTATCATTGATGGGCATTTGGGTTGGCTCCAAGTCTTTGCTATTGTGAAAGGTGCTGCAATAAACATACATATGTATGTGTCTTTATGGTAGAATGATTTATAATCCTTTGGGTATTTACCCAGTAATGGGATTGCTGGGTCAGATTGTATTTCTGGTTCTAGATCCTTGAGGAATGGCAATTCCTCACTGTCTTCCACAATGGTTGAACTAATTTACACTCTCACCAACAGCGTAAAAGTGATCCTGTTTCTCCACATCCTCTCCAGCATCTGTCATTTCCTCACTTTTTAATGATTGCCGTTCTAATTGGCTTGAGATGGTATCTCATTTTGGTTTTGATTTACATTTCTCTAATGACCAGGGATGATGAGCTTTTTGTTATATGTTTGTTGGTTGCATAAATGTCTTCTTTTGAGAAGTGTCTGTTCATATCCTTTGCCTACTTTTTGGTGGAGTTTTCTTTTTTTTTTCTTATAAATTTGTTTAAGTTCTTTGTAGATTCTGGATATTAGCCCTTTGTCAGATGGATTGCAAATGTTTTCTCCATTTCTGTAGGTTGCCTGTTCACTCTGATGACAGTACAGAAGCTCTTTAGTTTAATTAGATCCCATTTGTCAATTTTAGCTTTTGTTGTCATGGCTTTTGGTGTTTTAGTCATGAAGTCTTTGCCCATGCCTATGTCCTGAATGGTATTGCCTAGGTTTTCTTCAAGGGTTTTTATGGTTTTAGGTCTTATGTTTAAGTCTTTAATCCAACTTGAGTCAATTTTTGTGTAAGGAAGGAGACCAGTTTCTCTTTTCTACACATGGCTAGACAGTTTTCCCGACATCATTTATTAAATAGGGAAACCTTGCTTGTTTTTGTCAGGCTTGTCAAAGATTAGTCGTTGTAGATGTGTGGTGTTATTTCTGAGGCCTCTTTTCTGTTCCACTGGCCTACATGTCTATTTTGGTTACTGTAGTCTTGTGGTATATAGTTTGAAGTCAGGTAGTATAATGTAATGCCTCTAGCTTTGTTCTTTTTGCTTAGGATTGTCTGGGCTCTATGGGCTTTTTGGTTCCATATGAAATTTTAAGTAGTTTTTTTTCTAATTCTGTGAAAGAAGTCAATGGTAGCTGACGGGAATAGTATTGAATCTAAAAGTTATTTTGGGAGATATGGCCATTTTCAAGATACTGATTCTTCCTATCCATGAGCATGGAATGTTTTTCCATTTGTTTGTGTCCTCTCTTATTTCCTTGAGCAGTGGTTTATAGTTGTCCTTGAAGAAGTCCTTCACATCCTTTGTAAGTTCCATTCCTAGGTATTTTATTCTCTTTGTAGCAATTGTGAATGGGAGTTCACTCATGATTTGGTTTTCCATTTGTCTATTATTGGTGGATAGGAATGCTTGTGATTTTCGCACATTGATTTTATATCTTGAGACTTTGCTAAAGTTGCTTATCAGCTTAATGAGATTCGGGGCTGAGATGATGGAGTTTTCTAAATATACAATCATGTCATCTGCAAACAGAGACAATTTGACTTCCTCCCTTCCTTTTGAAGACCCTTTATTTCTTCCTCTTGCCTGACTGCCCTGGCCAGAACTTCCAGTAATATGTTCAATAGGAGGGGTGAGACAGGGCATCCGTGCCTTGTGCTGGTTTTCAAAGAAAATACTTCCAGCTTTTGTTTATTCAGAATAATATTGGCTATAGGATTGTCATAAACAGCTCTTATTATTTTGAGATATGTTCCATCAATACCTAGTTTATTGAGAGTTTTTAGCATGAAAGAGTGTTGAATTTAATCAAAGGCCTTTTCTGCGTCTATTGAGATAATCTTTTTTTTTTTTTTTTGGTCATTGGTTCTGTTTGTGTGATGGATTACATTTATTGATTTGCATATGTTGAAACAGCCTTGCATCTCAGGGATGAAGTGAACTTGATCGTGGTGGATAAGCTTTTTGATGTGCTGCTGGATCAGTTTGCCAGTATTTCATTGAAGATTTTGACAATATGCTTGGTCCAGGGCTGAATTTAAGTACTGAATATTCTTGTTAATTTCTCTTCTCATTGATCTGTGTGATATTGACAGTGGAATGTTAAAGTATCCTACTATTATTGTATGGGAGTCTAAGTCTTTTTGTAGGTCTCTAAGAATTTGCTTTATGAATCTGGATGCTCCTGTATTGGGTGCATATATATTTAAGATAGTTAGCTCTTTTAGCTGCATTGATCCCTTTACCATTATGTAATGCTCTTTGTCTTTTTTGATCTTTGTTAGTTTAAAGTTTGTTTTATCAGAGACTAGGATTGCAACCCCTGCTTTTACTTGCTTTCAATTCGCTTGGTAAATCTTTCTCCATCCCTTTATTTTGAGCCTATATGTGTCTTTGCATGTGAGATGGGTCTCCTGAATACAGCACACTGATGGGTCTTGGAAAAAAAAAGTCCTATCTAATAAGGTTTTCCTGTCTTCTAGGCCCTTACTACTCAATGTGGTTCCAGAACCAGCAAGATTGTATTACCTGGGGGGTGCATTAGAATGCAGAGTCCCAGATTCTACCCAGACCTAATGAATCAGAATAAGCATTTTTAATAAGATTCTCTAGGTGATTCACTTGTACTTTGAAGTTTGAGGACTACTGTTCTTGGATCTAGTAGAGTTTCTCTGTCTCTCTCTTTTTGTTTTTGGTTATATATGACAGTCATTTTCACATGGGCAGGGACAATGTATCCCAGAGATATCAGAAGAGAATGTCCCAGAGTCCTTTCCTAACCAGTTGACAATCATTGTTTCACATGTCCTGCCTTACGTTTTTGCATCCACTTCTGTGGCTTTTGCTGCTACCCACAGAAGATTGACTTCCAAATGATGCCTACTAGAAATCTGAACCTGGATGTTCCCCAGTGTCTGAAATGCAATTTCTAAATCTCAATTCCCTCACCCTCCCTCCCTTTCCTCCTAAATTTTATTCTTAGTAAACGACACCTATTACTCTGGTTTTCACTTCCTTAACTCTCTTTTCCCCTCCACTGCAATAACCTCTTTGGCTCTGAAACTTGAACTGATGTGACCACCAACAATCTCTTTATTGACAAGTCAATTGTATCTTATTAAACCTCTCTGGGTATTGGCAATTCTACGTTTCTTGAAGCGGTTTCCTTCCTGGTCTTTCTTGGTATGATATACTTTTGGTTTTCTTGGTATTTTTCTGACATGACCTTTTCATTTTCCTTTGTGTATTTTTCTTATATGGCCTGCCCCTTCACATTGGCTTGCCCCAGAGCTCTGATCTCAGCTTTTTCTTATTCTACAATCTCTGGGCAATTTCATCTAATCTGTGGTTTTTATAATATATTTAGCAAATGTTTCTTGAGCATCTACCAAATATCAGTGCCTAGAACCAAACCTAACATATACTAGTGGTAACTTTTTTTGAATAAATGCATGCATGAATGAATATTCCAGGCATTATTTGTGGTAGACACTGGGATACATATGTCAGTAACATTGGGTTTTTTCCTACCTTCAAGCCAGTCACAGTATAGTGGAGTCATATCTGTTACTGTAAATTTTGGCTTACTCCTAAGCTCCAGACCCACATATTCAACTACTTTTTTGTATTCTCATTTATTGCCCTCCATGCACCTCAAGTGTAACATGTCCAGTGTCGTACTTCTCACTCTTATATTTATTCATCTTTTTTTTTTACCTGACTTGGTGAATAACAGCATCATCCGTCTGATGGCCCAAGCCAGAAATTGGGGTTTCTAACTAATCACTAACATCTATCTGTATAATCCTCTTAATATCTCTGATTCCTTTTTCTCCATCCCCTTTGCTGTTGTTTTAGGACCCTTATTCATTATCTCTTGCTTGAATTATTACAATTGCCAGCCTGGATGTAAGTATTTTAAATTCTTTCAGCTAATTCTTTGGGTATCAGGTTTTATACCTTAATAACACATTTATTCGTTACTTTCTGATTTTTCTGATTTAGGATTTATTTATTGGTTTGCCACTTTTAAAGTTAAAAAATTTAGCCCTGTTTTTATCTCCCCTATATTTACTATCTTTGGGAATTCTTTCTGAGTACTCAGTCTAACAATATAATTATACTTTTATTTTTATTAGGTCAATAGTCAGTGTTTATACTATTATGACAATGAAAATGCTAATCACCAACTGAGCTATAGTTAATACCTATGATTGTATTTCCTTTTCTGTATATTTTTCCCTGAAGATAATTTTTATGATTGTTTTGATTCCTTAACTATCTACTAAATTGAACAATATGAAATTGATAGTTTTATAAGACAAAATTATTGAATTTTGGCATTATGTGGTTCAAACTGGCATGTTCTTTTTATTAATTCACACCCAATTCTCTCCTAGTTACCCACATATCTCAATACTTTTAGATGAAATGATATATACCTTCTGATGAATGAAGTGTTTTTTTTCATTTTCGTCTTCCTGAAGAAAACTCCTGGAGCCTTCTGACTTGATTCTATCTGAACTGGTTGCCAGGAGGGATGCAACCATCATCCTAGGGTTCTTTCTTATGTGTTAGCATCCTAGAGATCTGTTTCTTATATTCTATGGCTTTTTATTTTTCAGTTTATTCCCTCATTTTGGAGGATTACATCTTCTGATAGCTTCCTGAAAGAGTAAACTAAAGGTAAAGTTTTGAGACCTTGCCTATTTAAAACATCTTTATGCAGCCTTCACAATTTTTGGCATTGTATATCATTCTATGTTAAAAGTAATTTTCTTTAGAATTTTGAAGGCACTGCTGCAATGTCTTTTGGCTTTCAGTTTGCTATGAGGTCCAAAGCCATTCTGTTTCTTGATTCTTTGTTTCTGATCAGATATTTTCCTCCAGAACATTTTCCTTTTCTTAGTATTCTAAAATGTGATGATGTTATGTCATGATGGATGTCCAATGGGTGTCCCATTGGACTGAGTACTTTGTGAATATTTCAGTCTCACTGGCCTGGCTTGGGTCACAAGCCTACTCCCAAACAGATTGTGATAAACAGAAGAATGCTGTTCTCTGGCTAGTTCTAGGTAAGTTGTCCATCCCTGGAACTGATAATTGGGGGAGGTACATGGACTGACAATACAAGAAGGGAAATTTGGGGTGCTATTATGAAAAGAAACACAAGAGATTGAGGAGACAAACCTGGAGGTATCCACTGTATAATGTAAACAAACTCTCTGTGTATGTGTAGCTTGATGGAAACCTGATTTGTAATCACAGTACTGAGTTTTGAATGACTGAATTTGCTATTGTCCAAATGATCTAAATGACATTCAGTGATTCACAGTCACTATTCCAAGTATGCAATTTATAATAAAGAGAGTGGTATCTTATATTTTATAGAAAACTTGATTAACTATTATTAATTTTTTAGAAAATATGTGAAAATGTCTGATTAAATGGATTCTGTAGATGCAACTATAAACATATTTCTTTCTCAAAAGCCTGAAAATATGTGCCCATTTATGTAGTGCTAGTTGCTGAAGTAGCCAGGAGCCAAATCATTTGTGTGAAAGAAATGGGACCATGTTCCCAGAATAGACCAGTTGCATGTTTACCACTGTCTCTTGCTATTCCCTGTCCTGGCAAAGCAGGACAGTGGCAGATTTGAAGCTCTGGATCTGATTGAGTCTCCCAGTGCATCTTAGAACAGAATTGCCTCTAGGGTTTTTATGGTTTCAGGTTTTTATTTAAGCCTTTAATCCAGCTTGAATTAATTTTTGTATAAGGTGTAAGGAAGAGGTCCAGTTTCAGTTTTCTGCATATGGCTAGCCAGTTTTCTCAGCATCAGTTATTAAGTAGGGAACCCTTTCCCCATTATTGGTTTTTGTCAGGTTTGTGAAAGATCAGATGGTTGTAGAAAACCTAGGCAATACCATTCAGGACATAGGCATGGGCAAAGACTTCATGAGTAAAACACCATAAGCAATTGCAACAAAAGCCAAAATTGACAAATGGGATCTAATTAAACTAAAGAAGACTTAAGAAAACTATCATCCGAGTGAACAGGCAGCTTACAGAATGGGAGAAAATTTTTGCCCTCTATCCATCTGACAAAAGGATAATATCTAGAATCTACAAGGAACTTAAACAAATTTACAAGAGGAAAACAAACAACTGCATCAAAAAGTAGGTGAAGGATATGAACAGACATTTATCAAAAGAAGACCTTTATGCAGCCAACAAACACGAAAAAAATCTCATCATCCCTGGGCATTAGAGAAATGCAAATCAAAACCACAATGAGAAACCATCTCAAGTCAGTTAGAATGGCGATCATTAAAAAATCAGGAAACAGCAGGTGCTGGAGAGGATGTGGAGAAATAGGAATGCTTTTACACTGCTGGTGGGAGTGTTAATTAGTCCAACATTATGGAAGGCAATGTGGCAATTCCTCAAGGATCTAGAACCAGAAATACCATTTGATCCAGCAATCTCATTACTGCATATATATTCAAAGGATTAGAAATCATTCTACTGTAAAGACACATGCACATGTGTGTTTATTGCTGCACTATTTACAATAGCAGACTAGGAACCAACCCAAATGCCCATCAGTGATAGACTGGCTAAAGAAAATGTGGCACATATACACTGTGGAATACTATGCAGCCATAAAAAATATGAGTTTGTGTCCTTTGCAGGGACATGGATGAAGTTTGAAACCGTCATTCGTATCAAACTGACACAGGAACAGAAAACCAAATACCACATGTTCTCACTCATAAGTGGGAGATGAACAATCAGAACACATGGACACAGGGAGAGGAATGTTACACACTAGGGCCTGTCAGGGGGTGGGGGCTGAGGAGAGGGAGAGCATTAGACAATACCTAATACATGTGGGGCTTAAAACCTAAATGACAGGTTGATAGGTGCAGCAAACCACTATGGAACATGTATACCTATGTAACAAACCTGTACATTCTGCACATGTATGCCAGAACTTTAATAATAATAAAAAAAGAACAGAATTACCTCTCTATCTCAACAGGGAATAAAACTCGTATTTGAAAGATAGGGACCTGTTCTAAGAATAATAAATTTCACAGCCCATCAATAATCTTTATTGGAAAGGCTGAGATAAAAATAATTACTAAATTTGCATGTAAATCTTCCATGAATTCAAATAAACTACATGATAAGGTTTTATTACCTCCATTTTGTCAGCACGTTTAGTTTTGCTTAGATCATATGTCAGTCAGGAAAGCCTGCTGATTATCACTATAAAAAGCACTTATTAAAACTTCCTGCAGACAAACACTTATGATATGGTTTGGCTGTGTCCTCACCCAAAACTCACCTTGAATGGTAGTAATCCCCATGTGTCAAGGGTGGGACCAGGTGGAGATAATTAAATCCTGGAGGCAGTTTCCCCCACACTGTTCTCTTGGTGGTGAATAAATCTCATGAGATCTGATCGTTTTATAAATGGGAGTTCACTGCACAAGCTCTCTTGCCTGCTGCCATGTAAGACATGACTTTGCTCCTCATTTGCCTTCTGCCATGATTGTGAGGGCTCCCCAGCCATGTGGAACTGTGAGTTAATTAATCCTCTTTCCTTTATAAATTATCCAGCCTCAGGTGTGTCTTTATTAGCAGTGTGAGAACAAACACAACTTAAAACAACAGTAAACATGTATAAATGACATAAATTAGTAAACATTAAGGGTAAACAAAAATAAAGTGTCTTTTCTGTAGGGTTGCCAGTTGCAATACAGGACACTCCCATTCAATGTAATTTTAAGACAAAAAATAAACTTTTTAGTGTAAATATTTCTCAAGTATTTCATGGGACATACTTATACTAAAAATACTTGTTATTTATCTGAAATTCCAGTTTAACTAGATGCACTGCATTTTTATATGCTATTATCTGGCAACTGAGCTACCATATCATAGGGATTTAATTTCATATAGAAACAGAAGGAAGATTATCAGAAGTTTGTGGAAGTTGAGGCTGGAAGGAATTTTTGCTACAAAATTTCCTATAGGTTAGGCAATATTTTCTTTAAATGAATCCAATTCAATTTGAGCAACATTTATAAAGTATCTCCTATCCACAGATAAATACCTCAGTGCTAGATATAGAGAGATGAATACACTGTTTCCTCAGTATTCTTGGAGCTCAAGTGAAGATGGTTTCAGGCTGATGGAGTAGGTGCTCCAGAAATTGTATGGCAAGGAGAAAGTAGGAATGTGATCACCAAGCAAATAGAGAGTTGAACAAATGTGAGGGAAGAGTTGGGTGGGTAAATGATGTAACATGTGATGACCAGGGAGACATATTGCTTTATGAATGCATAGCAGCAGATGTTAGTAATGTTCTACAAAGAACTCTGAGTTGTTTTACCCATGGTTTTCAGGCCTGCATCTGGAAAAGAACCTCCTACGTATTTATTATATAACATTAAGCTTGCTGTTGTATCCTAACTTGAGAGTTTACTTACATTATTGTCATAGTCTAAGAACCCTTTGGCTAAATTATCAATTTTGGAGTTTTCATATGTTTGCAATCTGACCCCAGTAATAATAGATAATATTCATAGTACTGTTCTGAACCCTGTACATGAATTAAAGTATTTATTTTTCACAATTTAATGAGGTGAGTATAGCTATTATCTCCAATTTTAAAGTAGAAGCTAGTCAGGTGTGATAAACCCAAGTGCCTGTCAGACTACATAAAATAAATGAGTGGGATAGGCCAAGAGCAAGGCAGTCAGAGCAAGTGACAGCCTTAGAGCTGGGATGTAACAGGGAGACTGTGGCAAACTTGGGAGCAGAAGACCTGTCTCCAACACTTTCTAGATGGTTCAAACTTTTTTTTTTTTATTGTACTTTAGGTTCTGGGGTACATGTGCAGATCATGCAGGATTGTTGCATAGGTACATGCATGACAAGGTGGTTTGCTGCCTTCATCCCCCCCATCACCTATATCTGGTATTTCTCCCCTCATTATCCCTCCCCACCCTCCCACCCCCACTGTCCCTCCCCTAGCCCCCCGACTGACCACAGACTGTGGTGCTCCCCTCCCTGTGTCCACATGTTCTGATTGTTCAACACCTGCCCATGAGTGATAACATGTGGTGTTTGGTTTTCTGTTCTTGGGTCAGTGTGCTGAGAATGATGGTTTCCGGATTCATCCATGTCCCCATGAAGGACATGAACTCATTGTTTTTTATGGCTGTGTAGTATTCCATGGTGTATATGTGCCACATTTTCTTTATCCAGTCTATCATTGATGGGTATTTGGGTTGGTTCCAGGTCTTTGCTATTGTAAACAGTGCCACAATGAACATACTTGTGCATGTGTCTTTATAATAGAACAATTTATAATTTTTTGGGTATATACCCAGTAATGGGATTGCTGGGTCAAATGGTATTTCTATTTCTAGGTCCTTGAGGAATTGCCACACTGTCTTCCACAATGGTTGCACTGATTTACAATCCCACCAACAGTGTAAAAGTGTTCCTATTTCTCCACATCCTCTCCAGCATCTGTTGTCTCCAGATTTTTTAATGATCGTCATTCTAACTGATGTGAGATGGTATCTCAATGTGGTTTTGATTTGCATTTCTCTAATGACCAGTGATGATGAGCACTTTTTCATATGTTTGTTGGCCTCATGTATGTCTTCTTTTGTAAAGTGTCTGTTCAAATCCTTTGCCCATGTTTGAATGGGTTTTTTTTTTTTTTTTTTTTTTTTTCTTTTAAATCTGTTTTAGTTCTTTGTAGATTCTGGATATTAGCCCTTTGTCAGATGGGTAGATTACCATTTTTTTTTCCCATTCTGTTGGTTGCCAGTTCACTCTAATGATTGTTTCCTTTGCTGTACAGAAGCTCTGGAGTTTAATTAGATCCCATTTATCTATTTTGGCTTTGGTTGCCATTGCTTTTGGTGTTTTAGCCATGAAGTCCTTGCCTATGCCTATGTCCTGAATGGTTTTGCCTAGGTTTTCTTCTAGGGTTTTTATGGTGTTAGGTCTTATGTTTAGATCTTTAATCTATCTGGAGTTAATTTTAGTGTAAGGTGTCAGGAAGAGGTCCAGTTTCTGCTTTCTGCACATTGCTAGCCAGTTTTCTCAACACCATTTATTAAACAGGGGATCCTTTCCCCATTGCTTGTTTATGTCAGTTTTGTCAAAGATCAGATGATTGTCAATGTGTGGTGTTGCTCCTGAGGCCTCTGTTCTGTTCCATTGGTCTATGTCTCTGTTTTGGTACCAGTACCATGTTGTTTTGATTACTGTAGCCTTGTAGTATAGTTTGAAGTCAGGCAGCATGATGCCTCCAGCTTTGTTATTTTTGCTTAGGATTGTTTTGGCTACGCAGGCTCTCTTTTGGTTGCATATGAAGTTTGAAGTGTTTTTTTTCCAGTTCTGTGAAGAAGGTTATTGGTAGCTTGGTGGGGATAGTGTTGAATCTATAAATTGCTTTGGGCAGTATGGCCATTTTCACAATGTTGATTCTTCCCAACCATGAGCATGGAAAGTTTTTCCATGTTTGTGTCCTCTCTTATTTCACTGAGCAGTGGTTTGTAGTTCTCCTTTAAGAGGTCCTTTATATCTTTTGTTAGTTGTATTCTTTGGTATTTTATTCTCTTTGTAGCAATTGTGAATGGGAGTTCACTTTTGATTTGGTTCTCTGTCTGTTACTGTTGTATGGAAATGCTTGTGATTTCTACACATTGATCTTGTATCTTGAGACTTTGCTGAAGTTGCTTATCAGTTTCAGGAGATTTTGGGTTGAGATGATGGGGTCTTCTAAATATACAATCATGTCATCTGCAAATAGAGACAGTTTGGCTTCCTCTATTCCTAATTGAATACCCATTATTTCTTTTTCTTGCTTGATTGCTCTGGCTAGAACTTCTAATAATCTATTGAATAGGAGTGGTGAGAGAGGGCATCCTTGTCTAGTGTCAGATTTCAAAGAGAAATGCTTCCAGGTTTTGCCCATTCAGTATGATATTGGCTGTGGGTTTGTTGTAAATAGCTTTTATTATTTTGTGATATATACCACTGATACCTAGTTTGTTGAGGGTTTTTAGCATAAAGCGCTGTTGAATTTTGTCGAAGGCCTTCTATGCATCTATTGAGATAATCATGTGGTTTTTGTCTTTGGTTCTGCTTATGTGATGGATTACATTTATAGTCTTGCATATGTTGAACCAGCCTTGCATCCCTGAGATGAAGTCTACTTGATCATGATGAATAAGCTTTTTGATTTGCTGTTCCATTCTGTTTGCCAGTATTTTATTGAAGATTTTTGCTTCGATGTTCATCATGGATATTGGCCTTAAGTTTTCTTTTTTAGTTGCGTCTCTGCCCAGTTTTGGCATTAGGATTATGTTGGTCTTATAAAATGAGTTGGGGAGGATTCCCTCTTTCTGTATTGTTTGGAATAGTTTCAGAAGGAATGGTACCAGCTCCTCTTTGTATGTCTAGTAGAATTTGGCTGTAAACCCATCTGGACCTGGGCTTTTTTTAGTTGGTAGGCTATTAATTGCTGCCTCAACTTCAGCCCTTGTTATTGGTCTATTCAGGGATTCAACTTCTTCCTGGGTTAGTTTTGGGAGAGTGCAAGTGTCCAGGAATTTATCAGTTTCTTCCAGATTTAGTGGTTTGTGTTCATAGAGTTGTTTGTAGTAATCTCTGATGGCAGTTTGTGTTTCTGTGGAATCAGTGGTGATGTCCTCTTTATCTTTTTTTTATTGTATCTATTTGATTATTCTTTTTTCTTTTTTATTAGTCTGGCTAACAGTCTATCTATTTTGTTGATCTTTTCAAAAAACCACCTCCTGGATTTGTTGATTTTTTGAAGGGTTTTTTGTGTGTCTATCTCCTTCAGTTCTGCTCATATTTTAGTTATTTCTTGTTTTCTGCTAGCTTTTGAATTTCTTTGATCTTGCTCCTCTGTTTCAATTTTGATGATAGGGTGTCAATTTTAGACCTTTCCTTACTACTCATGTGGGCATTTATTGCTATGAATTTTCCTCTAGACACTGCTTTAAACGTGTCCCAGAGATCCTGGTATGTTGTGTCTTTGTTCTCGTTGGTTTCGAAGAAAATCTTTATTTCTGCCTTCATTTCATTATTTATTCAGTTTACATTCAGGAGCCAGTTGTTTATTTTCCATGAAGTTGTGCAGTTTTGAGTTAGTTTCTTAATCCTGAGTTCTAATTTGATTGCACTGTGATCTGAGAGACTGTTATGATTTCCGTTCTATTGCATTTGCTGAGGAGTGATTTACTTCCAATTATGTGGTCGATTTTAGAGTAAGTGTGATGTGGTGCTGAGAAGAATTTATATTCTTTGTATTTGGGGTTAAGAGTTCTGTAAATGTCTATTAAGTTCACTTGATCCAGCTCTGCATTCAAGTCCTGGATTTCCTTGTTGATTTTCTGTCTTGTTGATCTGTCTAATATTGACAGTGGAGTGTTAAAGGCTTCCACTGTTATTGTGCAGGAGTCTAAGTCTCTTTATAGGTCATTAAGGACTTGCTTTATGTATCTGGGTGCTCCTGTATTGGGTGCATATATATTTAGATAGCTCTTCTTGTCGCATTGATCCTTTTACCATTATGTAATGCCTTTTTCTCTTTTCATTTTTGTTGATTTAAAGTCTGTTTTATCAGAGAATAGGATTGCCACCCCTTCTTTTTTTTACTTTCCATTTGCTTGGTAAACCTTCTTCCAGCCCTTTATTTTGAGTCTATGTTTGCCTTTGCATGTGAGATGGATCTCCTGAATACAGCACACTGATGGTTCTTGGCTTTTTATCCAATTTGCCAGTCTGTGTCTTTTGATTAGGGCATTTAGAGCATTTACATTTACTGTTAATATTGTTATGTGTGAGTTTGATCCTGCCATTTTATTACTGGTTGGTTGTTTTGTCCTGGTTGGTGTAATTTCTTCATTGTGTCATGAGTCTTTACCATTTGGTTCTTTTTTGCAGTGGCTGGTACTGGTTTTTCCTTTTCATGTTTAGTGCTTCCTTCAGGAGCTCTTGTAGGGAAAGTCTGGTAGTGACAAAATCTCTCAACAATTGCTTGTCTCTAAAGGATTTCATTTCTCCATCCCTTATGAAGCTTAGTTTGGCTGGATATGAAATTCTGGGTTGAAAGTTCTTTTCTTTAAGGATGTTGAATATTGGTCCCCACTCTCTTCTGGTTTGTAGGGTTTCTGCCAAGCCACTGTGAGTCTGATATAGTTCCCTCTGTGGGTGACTCCACCTTTCTCTCTGGCTGCCCTTAGTATTTTTTCCTTTGTTTCAACCCTGGTGAACCTGACGATTTTGTGCCTTGGGGTTGCTCTTCTAGAGGAGTATCTTTGTGGTATTTTCTGTATTTCCTGGACTTGAATATTGACCTGCCTTGCTAGGTTGGGGAAGTTCTCCTGGATAATATCCTGAAGAGTGTTTTCCAACTTCATTCCATTCTCTCCATCATCTTCTGGTATGCCAATCAGGTGTAGATTAGGCCTTTTCACATAACCCCATATTTCTTGAAGGCTTTGTTCATTTCTTTTCACTCTTTGTTCTCTTTTCATGCCTTCTCATTTTATTTCATTGAGCTGATCTTCAATCTCTGATATCCTTTCTTCTGCTTAATCTATTTGGCTATTGAAATGTGTGTATGCTTCATGAAGTTCTTGTGCTGTGTTTTTCAGCTCCATCAAGTCATTTGTGTTCTTCTCTAAGCTGGTTATTCTAGTTAGCATTTCATCTAACCTTTTTTCAACGTTTTTAGTTTCTTTGCATTGGGATCGAATATGTTCCTTTAACTCAGAGAAGTTTGTTATGACCCACCTTCTGAAGCCTGCTTCAGTCAATTCGTCAAATTTGTTCTCCTTCCTGCTTTGTCCTTTGCTGGTATAGAGTTGTGATCTCGGGATGTAGGAGAGATGTTCTGGTTTTTGTTGCTTTCTTTCTTCTTGTGCTGATTTCTTCCCATCTCGTTGGATTTATATAGTTTTGTTCTCAGGTAGCTGCTTGGTGACATGGCCTTTCCTTTGTCTGCCTACAGAGGTGCTGCTGGACTGCCACAGATTCAGTGGAACTGCTGCATCTTTTATTTACTCAGGAAAATTAGGCCGGCTTCTGCAATGGCACCTTCCCTTCCCCCCACCAAGCTTGATCGTTCCTGGTAGCTCTTTAACTGATGTTCTGGGTATATAACTCTGGAGTGGGAGTTTTTTAGCCTCCTGGGCTTTGTGGGGGGGGGGGAAGGACCCGTCCTGCCTTTTGGGCTGTTTCCCTGTGTTCAGCTCCCCTTCTTACTGCAGCTCCACTTCTTACTGGGGGGCAGGTAGCTCCATCTCACTAGCTTTTTGGCTTTCTCGGCGTCAGCCAGTGCTTCTGCCTAGATCTATGCTGACAGCCCGGACGCTAGCCAAAGTTGCTGTTCTGCTCTATTCAGGCAGCTCGCTGGGGCTTTTCAGCCTGGCAAAGATCTCCTGTTCTTGTTTGGAATTTTGGAGACCACTAGGCTTCTGGGTCTCTCTTGCTAGGATCTGCTTTCCGGATCTGCCTCTTATTCAGCCATCTTGGGATTCCCCCCAGTTCAAATTAAAAGAGAAGATGAAAATTCAATTTTTTTTTTTTTTTTTGAGACCGAGTCTCACTTTTTCTCCCAGGCTGAAGTGCAGTGGCATTATCTTGGCTCACTGCAATCACTGCCTCCTGGGTTCAAGTGTTTCTCCTGCCTCAGCCTTCTAAGTAGGTGGGACCGCGGGTGCGCACCACAATGCTCAGCTAATTTTTTTTTTTTTTTGTATTTTTTAGTAGAGATGGGGTTTCACCATGTTGGCTGGGCTGGCCTCAAACTCCTGACCTCAAATGATCCACCCACCTTGGCCTTCCAAAATGTTGGGATTACAGGTGTGAGCCACTGCACCCAGTCCCCCCAATTTTTATGTGAAAATTTCTCATTTTTGTGTTTGAACTTAAAATTTAATTCTTCAGGGGAGTTGGTTCTAGGACCTCAGCAGATACCCAAATCTTCAGATGCTCAAGTCTCGTATATAAAATGATGTAATATTTGCCTATAATCTATGCACATCCTCTCATATACTTTAAATAATCTCCAGTTACTTGTAATAAGAAGTGCAAAGTAAATATTATATAAATAGTTATTGTACATTGTATTGGTTTTTAATTTGTATTATTTTTTATTGTTATAATGTTTTTGTTTTTTTCTGAATATTTTTGATCATCAATTTGAATCTGCAGATATGAAGGGCTGACTATATTGCCTAAATAAAACAAAATAAAATGACTGAACAAACAAACACATTATTTTGGCCCCAAATTTGCTACTGAGCAAGTTTTGCTCCCAGTTTGTCATTTATGCTTTAAATATATTTTATTTTATAAACTAAAAAGAATAATTTTAAAAATCAAAACTGAAAAAAATCATTGAGCAAAACTTATTACATAATACCAGATCCAAATAAGCATATGTCTAGACTATAAAATTAAATTATAGCAGTATATGACCAATAATGTTAAATGTAAAAATTGAGTAGCCATTACTCAAACAAAACAATTGTTTCTCTCCTGTAGAGTAATGCTTCTCAAAGTTTTTGATCAGTATACCTTAGGAAATTAATTTTATGTCATATTTAGTTATTCTTACAAATGTGTGTGTGTTTATAGATATAAATATTTGCATGAAATAATACAAACCTTTACTACTTATAATGCACTCTGATACTTTTTATTCTATTCTATTTCATGTTGTTTACTACATGCTAAATTGATTTCACAGCACACTAATGGGGCCTGTCCAAGTTAAAAATCTTTGCTGTAGAAAACAACTTTTTCTCCGTAAGAGTAAAAGATCATTGGTTCAAGATCATAATTGCATTATAGCCCTTAGCACTCTGAGTGATGTAAAGTATAAAATTTACCAAGTACTGCATATCCAATTCCCGTTATGAAAACTCTGGTGGTAGTAAGAGAAATGGCTACATTTAAATAAAATATATTTGTTTTCTTTGCAGATTAACCTTGCCTCCTTCAGGAAATTAGGGCAGGACAACTCCTTTTAGTAACTCACTGAGAGCAGGAGGAGAATATAGCATTTTGTATTCTCCCATAATACCTAGCTGAAGGTAGTGGCTCAATTAAAACTTGTGGCTTTGATAAATCAATAGACTATGGCTATCAAAATATGGGTTATTGGTTACCAACTTTGGCTGATTATTGGAATTTTCTGGAAAACCTAAAAAAATACAGAATCTTATTCAGAAAAATTATAATTTTATTTGTCTTTTGATCCAGCAATCCTACTTCTAGGAATCAATTCTGGGGACTAGTTGGTTGAATAAACTGTGATATTGCCAAATTTTAAATTACTATGCAGTTATTTAAAAAATGAGGAAGATCTCCAAGATATATGGCTCAGTTAAAAAAAAAAAAATCAAGGTGCATATGTTCTATTTACTTTTGCACAGAGAAACACTGGAAACTAAAAAAAGAGGTTATCTATGGGGTGATTTTTGAAATGGAGTGAAAGGGAAAGGGTGTTATATGAGATTTAGAAATCAGACCAGGCACAGAGGTATATGCTTGTAATCCCAGCACTTTGGGAGGCTGAGGCGGGCAGATTGCCTGGGCTCAGGAGTTTGAGACAACCCTGGGCAATATGGTGAAACCCTGTCTTTCCTAAAATACAAAAAATTAGCTGGGCGTGGAGGCGGGCACCTGTAGTCCCTGCTATTCTGCAGGCTAAGGCAGCTTGAACCCAGAAAGCAGAGGCTGCAGTAAGCTCAGATCATGCCACTGTACTCCAGGCTGGGGGACAGAGGGAGACTCTGTCTCAAAAAAAAAATAAATAAATATAAATCAATGTATGCCTTTTTATATAGTTTTGGTTTTAAATCATGTAAATATTTTGTATGTTAAATAATAGAAGATTATTTCAAACCAAGAATCTCTAAAACTGAAAAGATAAACAAATAAGTCTTGCTATATGTCATATTGCAAACATAACCACACACATAGAAAAAAATATATATTTCTAGTGAATGTCATACTCTGTGCATCCTAGTGTTAGTAAGATATACTCTAATAAGTAAAAATCTTAAAGAAACAAAGAAAAAAACCATAAGCATCTTTCTGATTTTTATTGTTAGTATAATATTGGGTTTACAATTTTTAAACCATTATTGCATATTTTTTGGAAAAAATACATAAATATTTAAGGAGACAAGATTTTCATTGTAAGAAAAGGATAATAGTAAATATGAAATCAACTTACAAAAAAGCATGTTATGTTGCGTTTGAGTTGGAAATACCTCTGAAGGAATTAGGTTCCCTTAAAGAAATGGCTAATTCAAAATCTGAGGCAGTTAGGTAAAAATAGAGCCTGCAGTGTCTTGTGCCAGGAAGCAAGGAAGTCTTCAAACATAGGAGCTAGCTTGAAGCAGCTTCCATTGACCAAATTTGGAACAAATTAAGAATCTTTAAATAATAACTAAATGATTACAAAACATTGAATAAATAAAAATCCATGAGTTCTGAGAAGAGAGAGAGAGGGAGAGAAACTCATTTGCTACAAGTGGAGGAGACATTTATACCAGCATCTTATTCTGGAAATAGGTAAGAAATTATTTACCATGTCATTTTTTGAAAGAACTGTTGAAACCAGTTAATGTGTGAAACCTCTTTTTTTACAGAAGAATGTCAGCTTTTTAATATTTAAGAAATAATATAATTAGAAAAATCATCATTTTGGAATCTCTAATGAAATATTGATTCAGGCAAAGAAGCAAAAATCATTAGGTGAGAAGCTGATGGGGAGGAGGATACTCACATAGTACGTCCAAGTATCACTGCACATTACCTGTTAATTGCAAAGTGGGGAAAAAAACCTTGCCTTTACAGTGGAGATACTAATCACTTAACATAGTGATCAAACCTAGTGTTACTGACAGACAAGTTGAAGCTATGTGACTCCCTCAATTATAACATCGGTATGAAGCATCTGTGGCCAAAGCTTAATCTAAATCTAATCAAGCTCTTAGACCCAATTCACAGTTTACAGGAAAAAGAAGGATAAAAAGGCACCAGCTAAATGACACCAGGAGGAAACAGTTCAAATTGCCAAAAAGGAGTTTTTTTTGTATAGCTAGCAAAGAGTTTAATCAAAGAAGCCTGAAGGACCTTTTAGCTCTGAAGGCAGATACACAGGTGTTGCTTCCTTCAGCTTTTGCTGAGAGCCTTATTCCTTCATAAAGATAATATGTTGCTGCTGCTGCTACTGCTGGTCTGGGCATTATGTCCAACCGTAAAGGAATATTCTTATACAGTAAAGCAATTCCAATATCAACATAAAAAAAGCAACTTAAACTTGAGAAACATTGAGCTGTACCTAGAACTGATGTCCTTTTTTTTTTTTTTTTTTTTTTTTTTAATAGAAGAAACTGTTCTTGTCTAAATACGGGCATTTTGATTGCTTGATTCCACTGATCCCTTTTAGCTGCTTGCTACATTAAATTCTCATTGGATGTGCACTTGCCTTGTCATGAAAGTAATTTAATCTTTAACACTGATTTTTAAAATGTTCTTTGGACTTCTAACTGGATCACTTGTCATTGATGCTGTTACATTGCTGTGGCATTTTGGATTTAGCAAATGACATTAAAAATCACCTTTCTTAAATTACATTTAAACTTAAGCGAAATAGCAGAGAAGCATATGCTTTGTTCCTTTCCTACAAAATGAAGAGAGCTTAAACTAAGGGCTGTCTTCAGTTTGGAGGAGAGAAAGTCGGGGAGATGGCAGAGCAGCTGTGTCTTGTTTTGAGAGAGGAGAAAATTCAGGCTCACGCTTTTAGAGCTGCCAGGCAGCAAAGCTTCTGAGCAAAACCGCCCTGTTTTTGCCACTGGCAACTCCACTCTTGCTGTTCCCAGAAATATCCTCCTGTTTCCCTTCCTTTAAACTATCATTTTCCTCTCCCACTGGTTAGCAGAATTGTTGCTGTTAAATAATAACCAAGTAGATTTTCTTATACAGCTTGAAGAAACCAATTTATTTTATAGTCTTGCTACATTCACATTAAATCTTAGGTAGCATTTCTGTCTTTTATATGTGGGTACAAGAACTAGGCTAAAGGTAGAGAAACATGTTTACTTTACTGCATGGTGAATAGAGTACCTTATAGTCTTAACAAGAATTCACAGTTTTGGTCTAAGCTTGTAGTTCTCAGTGTACTCAGTTCCTGGATTTACAGCATCCGCATCATCTGTGTACAGGTTAAAAATGCCAATTTTTGGGCATCAACCAACTTTCTGAATCAGAAACTGAGGTTCGAGACCAGAAAAACCCTCTAGTTGATTCCTTTTGCACACTAAAATTTTGGAACTACTCTATGCCATGAGATTCCCTATATTCCTTTATTAAGTCAGCAAACATGTTTAAGCATGTTCTATGTACTATGATCCATAAAGAAATAATATAACAATCTCTATCCTTAGAGTGGTAATGTGGTATGTAGGGAGAACAGAGTTTACGTAAAAAGCCATAACAGGCACTTCTGATGGTCTGCTTTTTCTACTTCTGGGTGTTCCCAAGTTAGGGTCTGTACATAAGAGTGGGTAAACCATACTAACCAATGGTGAGGGAGGCAAAATTAACATATGTATTTGTAGAAAAGAAAAGCTCTGGATGTGGTTGAGCACATCAAGTTTCAGACTCTGAGAATATTAAAAGATTTGTTTCTATTCTATATTGAGAAAGAATAGCTAATCAGGAGCATTGAAAAATGGTGGGAGAGATGATAGGAAGGTTAGGATAATTTAGCTTGAAAGGAAAATTAAATTATGCACTCTCTAGGTAAACAGCATTATCTTAGCCTGTTGACTCAGCTGGTTAGAGTTCTAAGTCACAGATTCAATTCCCTACTGAGAACGGATGAATTATTTTCATTCTCTGACTACAATCTACAACCCACCTCACAATCCAAGATATCAAATACAGATGGAAAGAGGAATGGGTGAAGGAAGTAAATCATTACACATTCATCCCTCTTCCAGGGTGAATGACTGAAAGCTACTGAAGGTGGGTGGTAGTACCATCGTTGTAGGAGGTAGTAGATAGTAAATTGTAAATTTCTCAAGTTCTTTCCCAAAATTTTCATTGGTATGAAGAATTTTTTTTTAAGGTAAATTTACCTTTTTGAAGAAAGAACACAATTTCTCAAGGAAAGTTTGTAATGTATAATTTGTGTGACTATGATAATTTTTATGTTATATAACTAGTAAAATGTTTCATTTGGCAAAAATATTTATATTAGCATATAAGCATGTAGCTCTCTTATGCACAGTAAATAAATCTTGACGATATTAAAAAATTAGAGGTTAAGCTCTTGCATCCTTATAAGGAGACAAAAATTAAATGCCTCACTCTTAAATATAGTAGGCTGAATCCACTAACATTAGCTATAGATGCCTCAATGTTTCCATGTAAAATCTTATTCCTAACTAAGCCTTAGGGAAGTGCCGCAAGGTAAAACTTGAGCATAATATCTGTTCTCGGCAGATTGTTTTACAAAGTTTCTGAGTACCAAGTTACCATAAAAGATGGACATATAATGGAATATTCATGTGCCCAGTTTTTCCCTATGTGTAATGTTTGAATACATCAGAAAAGTTTATAGTGGATGTAATGATAGTACTGAATGTCAGTGAAAAAAGAGAAAGTTTTCTTCATATTTCCCCATCATTTAACACCAGGAGACCTTCCTACATGCTTCAAGGGAAAACCCAAAAGATTGCTTTTTTTTTTTTTAAATAACTTTTAAAGAAATAAAAAGTAGAATATCTATATACACATAAATACATTCATAAATTAATATCCGGGTGCCTAGATCTTGGGCTGTATTCATGGAAATATGCCATGCCTTGTATATGAGCATAATGCCATTTGTCAGCTATCATTAAGTCTGTTTTTCTAATACAGGGATAAATAACTGTATGGAAATTTGAGCTTACAAAAATATATTTTTAAAAAGCAGCTGATAATCCATTGATTATTTAAACTTGATTTTCTAGTTTAAAAGCAACCAATAAAAAGGATTTTGTTTTGTTTTTGTTTAAGGGGTCATACAACACTTCAAATGTTCATTTTAAAAGCAATAAACATAATTCATTAGTTAAAATATAAATATCCTCCATAATAGGAGAGGAAAATAAAATTTTAATTGAACAATTCACCAGATAATTAAATTATACTCACTATGATAACCAGGGATTACAACCTGAAATGTCTTTAGGAGTCAGGCAGGTAATATAAATGATGAAGTAGGCTGTATGTTGCATGGAGAAAATTCTTGATCTAAAAAATTTACATTCAGCCTAGAGAAAGTAGCAGGTAGCAGGACTCTGCTCAGTTCATATAGTTATACAAGTACAATGTTACTAGATCTTTTGATTTCGAAAGAAACTCCAAATCTAGATTTTTTTTTTTTTTTTACAGAGTCTCACTCTGTCTCCCAGGCTGAAATGCAATGGCACAATCTCTGCTTACTGCAACCTCTGCCTTCCAGGTTCAAGCAATTCTCCTGCCTCAGCTGCCCCAGTAGCTGGGACTATAGGTGCCTGCCATCATGCCTGGCTCATTGTTGTATTTTTAGTAGAGATGGGGTTTCATCATGTATGTTGGCCAGGCTGGTCTCAAACTCCTGACAACATTATCTCTCACCTCAAGTGATCTGCCCGCCTGAGCCTCCCAAAGTGTTCAGATTACAGGCATGGCCCAAATCTAGACTTTAAAAAAAAATACAATATTTAACTCATTTAATTCTGGGAATTAAGTAATTTTTAAAAACACTGTGTTTTTTAAACAAAATATACCTGCTGGATATAATTTGCTCTGTGATCTACCAGTTTATGACCCTTCATTTTAACTCAGAATTGAAGTATTCTCATCTGTCTTTCTCTGGCATATAAAATGCTGAATATTAGATATAGATGATCTCAAGCTATTGTAAAACGTAAGTGAGGAAATAATCGGGCTTGGTGGTACACGTGTGGGGAGCCCAGGAATTCAAGGTCAGCTGGGCAACACAATGAAACCCCTTTTCTATAAAAAGAAGAGAGGAAAAGACTCAATGTCATTGAATATTTGTTAAACGCTTATTGGGAAAATTAATATAATTTGCATTTTGGGGAAGGTGAAGTCCTCACCAGTATTAGCTGGCACACCCATTGGCACATGAACTTGTTTCCACAGAATGAGTGAAATAGGAATGTTAATTTTATTGGCTTAACACCACTGACTCATTGGAGAAAGAAAAAGCCAGAGAGAGAGACCTCTTTTTCTGACACACACACACGCACACACACACGGGCACCGTGTAACATCAGTAGGAGTTACACTTACAATAGCGTTATCTGAAATGCCAAAGTCCGTATCTTTACACATGAAGCTCTAATATATCTTCAACCTCATATAGGTTGGGTGTCTAGTAAAGTACGTGTAAACATTAAATAGAGTTTCCAGGAATTATTAGAGCATACTATTTGAAAGTGACAGAGGTCTTGTCTTTATAATTCTTATCTTCATTTAACTTCTAACACATGCAGACACAATATGGGTCATTAATAGAAATGGTCAGTTCTTGCTGTGAATAAATAAGCTTGTTTTATGAATTAAAGAGATCCATGCTGAGAAAAAGATAAGGAATAGTGAGGTTTTTTTGCATTGATAGTTTAGAATTATTATCTCAGGTGCATATTAAATGTGTTAGAGGGTGTGCATTTTTTAAATTAGCTTTTAAAATGTAAGTATAACATACATATGGAAAAGTGCGTACATCAGTAAACAGATTAATAAAGTTTTACAAGGTAAACACATTTTATGTTCACTTTAAAGAAAGTAAACACAAAATAATACACCAAGTATTTGTGTCTACTTTAGAGAAAGTAAACAAAATAATACACAAGGCTTTGTATTATTTTTAGAGAACCAAGCTTGAAATCTTTTGAAATGACTTCGTAGTACATTTTGCATATTTGGTTATTTCCAAAATATACATCTCAAAACAACATTATCTCTAACTTGCGCAGTTTTATTTCTTTCCCTTTTTTTTTTCCTGTTTCTGATGACCCTTTGGTTAAACTTTGGATCATCTATTTCTGTAAAGCATTCATTACCTGGAGTCTTTTCATCACAAAACACCAAGGCTGTATCTTGAGCAAATTCTTCTTCCCTCCCTCCCTCCTTCCTTCCCTCATTCCCTCCTTCCTTTCCTCCTTCCTCCTTCTTTCCTTCCCTTCCTCCCTTTCTCTGTTTGTTTCTTTCTTTCTCTTTTTTGAGGCAGGGTTTTGCTCTGTAACCCAGGCTGGAGTGCAGCCTGGAACTCCTGAGTTCAAGGATCCTCCCACCTCAGCCCCTCAGGTAGCCAAGACTATAGGTGTGTACCACCATGCCTGGCTAATTAAATTTCTATTTTTTGTTTGTTTGTTTGTTTGATAGAGATATAAGTCTCTTTACATTGTCAAAGCTGGCCTCAAACTCCTGGCTGCAAGCGATCCTCCTGCCTTGACTTCCCAAAGTGCTGGGATTACAGGCATGAGCCACCGTACCCAGCCCAAATTTCTGTATTTTCAAGTTAACTTTCCTGCAAAGGAAAGGAAGAAGGCAGCCCATTATTATTATTTATTTTAATAATAAATAAAAATTTATTATTAAAATTAGAACCTATCATTAGATTCATCTGAGAAATTTTACTATAAATCATATACCTATAAACATATTATGTAATGTCTCCTGTTTGAATAAAGCAGGTCACATATCACAATCAAAACGATGATAAACATATGTGGTAACCTAGTAACATGATTTAATATTTCTCTATCTTACATAATCAGAGTATCATTTAAGTAGGTGAGCCAAAATGATTGCATGTACCTAAGACTATTAATCAAAAAATTCAGAAGAAAGTTCATTGTCTGCTTATGATAAGAATGCTACTGTGTCTACTTGAATTTTCGATTGATGACTTACATGAAGTTAGACTATGATGGTAGCGTTTTAAATTGACACCCAGAGATTCTCTGGATCTTCTCCCAAGTGACGGTGCAAAGTAGGCTACTGACAATTATACTTGAGGGAGATAGCCCAAATTTGGAATGTTTTCTTTGATCATCACAAATAGTAATGTGCATATTACAGAACCACAGGCCATTGCATCAGTAAATTACTAATGAAAGTGTATCGGCTGGACGTGGTGGCTCAGGCCGGCTCGGTAGCTCACACCGGTAATCTCAGCACTTTGGGAGGCCGAGGCAAGTGGATCACCTGAGGTTGGGAGTTTGAGACCAGCCTGACCAATGTGGTGAAACCCCATCTCTACTAAAAATACAAAAATTAGCTGGGTGTGATGGCAGCTCCCTGTAATCCCAGCTTGAAACGGGTAGGTAGAGGTTGCAGTGAGCTGAGATCATACCATTGTACTCTAGCCTGGACAACAAGAGTGAGACTCCTTTTCAAACAAAAAAATACTCCAGTAAAAGATTCCAGTAAGATAGAATTTTCTCTGCTTTATTTAAATTTATTTACATACTTTATTCTGATTTATCTATATAATTTATTCTTATTCTTTTCTTTTTCTTTTTCTTTTTTTTGAGACAGAGTCTCACTCTGTTACTCAAGGCTGGAGTGCAGTGGCACAATCTTGGCTCACTGCAACCTCTGCCTCCCAGGCTCAAGCAATCCTCCTGCCCCAGTCTCCCAAGTAGCTGGGGCCACAGGTATGCGTCACCACACCAGTCTAATGTAATTTATTCTAATTTATGAAATTCTGAATTTATTTCTAATTCAGAAAAAGTCTGATCTACTGTACTCTAAGTACGTAGACAAAATTCTTCACATAGTGCTCCCAGAGCAAGGCACTGATAAGGACGTTTTGTGTATGGTTATATGACTAAACAGAGAGTTGAAAGTATTTATTGATACAGTCTTGCCTTTATGTGTATAAGCGCTGGATGATTTTGTTCACTCAGTGGACACTGTGTTAGGTACTAAAGATTCAAAGACGAATTTTCACCTTTGAGAAACTCAGTATTAGTGGGACAGACACATAAACCCATAATAGCAATAAGATATTGCAGATGTAAAGTAGGAAGCAGACACAGAATGCTATGGAAACACAGAAGAACTATGTGGACTATCGTTTTCATGAGTGCGCATCTCCAGGTAGCTAATCCAGTTTGAGGAAAATTTAAGTACAAAAGATAATGAGGGCCTGAATCAGGGCAATAGTCTGAGGGAAGGGGATGGAGTCAAGCAATACATAGGAGGTATAAGAGGAAGGATTTAATGATTGATTAGATGAAAAGAGAAATAGTGACAGAAAGAGAAAGAGATGCTGAACAGAGAGAAAAAGGTGATGAACAGGCTTTGATGAAGGTGCTATTAATTGAGACTGGCTAGACAGGAGAAAAATCAAGTTTGGAGGAAATACGTTATTGGTTGGGGCAAGGAGTTTGAAGTTGGGGTACTTGTGGCATACCTTTATAGATATTTCCAACACACAATTTAATATAAGAGTCTGAAGCTTGATTAAAAATAAAGTGCTAAATGAATCTCCATGGTGATACTCTGAACTTTATCATTATTCTGATCATTCTTCATCTAGCCTCTTAAATACTCTTACATTGCCTAATTCCTCTCTGAATGCTGCTACATCCTCGACTTCACTAAAACCAGCCACGTTCTTATTCAAGGAAGCATTTGAGGGCTTAATATCAAATCAGCCTTGAGGCTGGTGCCACTTGAACATCACCTGAGATCTTTCCCCTTTTCTTAGTGTTAGCAACAGTTCTTAATCCTGTTGGCTCATGACTGAGTCATACTTCCCAATCCATTGTCTTACTCCATTGCCATATGCTCCCAGGGACTGGAACCACATCTAGACCTCATGCCTGGTTCCCTGCTGCAAGACTGTCAGACTCAGGGTGGCACCCTCGTGCCTGGGCCTGCTGCTTCTTTGTAGTGAACTTTTATTGTTTATGGATCCCAGCGCTCACTCGCACTCCTAGGAAAGAACTTCAACAGATTTCCCTTTGGTGAATTTCTCCCTTCCCCCATGGCACAATTGGTTACTATAAAGCTGACCCCAAGCCATTCTTTAAGAGTCTTCAGACAATTGGTACTTTACATTACCATAACTCCAGTGATTGGTTCAAAAATAGTATATATTCCAAGCAGAGGCAATGCAATATCCTTCCCCTTCCCTAATTCGTGTGTATGGATAATTTCTCCCCTTTTCTGCTGGATGTGACTGAAAAAGCATGTAGCCCTGGGAGGTGCTGGTGATCTGAGAATGAAGTCATTCAAAGAAAAAAATAAAGAGACCATGTCCTGATAATAATATCTGGACCCTCCTTTGAGCTGTGTTAGTTGCTGGAGATGTAGCAGTGAACCAAACAAAATTGCTGCCCTCATAGAGCTTATGTTCTATTTATTCAGCGACAGAGATAAATGAACAAATAGAAATAACCATAGAAATAATGATAAGTGCTATGAAGACAAATAGGGCAAGATCTGAATTAGGCCATGCAGAAACCTAAGGGACAAGCTTTGCTGGCAGAGGGAACGACATGTGCCACAGGAGCATGCTGGATCTGTTTGAAGCCCACAAGAGGGGCAGTGTATGAAAGGTGAGGCTGGCAGGAGAGGAAGTCACAGGGATAGACAGAGGCCCGAGGATGTAGGAGCTTATGGGCCACAACAAAGACTCTGGATTTAGATGGTACTTGCTACTCTGATCCAGTTCTAAAATGCCAGCTCTTTCTATTCAAGGTTCAGAGGGCTGAGAAAGAATGAATCAGAGATAGGACTTTGAGAGCTCAGGGAGTGGGTTAAACAGATGAGATAACAATGCTAAGGCTCTGGCCAAGCTCACATCCCACAGTGGAACCACACCCTGCTTAGATTTTATTTCTATCTTTAAACGGGAGTTTGAGCAGAATGGGAGTGCAGGCTCAAATTGACTCCTTGTGAGAATTCTCTTCTGATCTCTTTCCACTGTGTGCCTGGCCACGGAAAATGGAAGATCGGCACAAGTGGGTGTGAGATCAGAAGAGAATTATGCATCTGATACTCTATTTAAAAGGAATTCTAGCATTCACCCCCACTCTGAAATTATCAGTGGCTATTTCTGCCAACTGATAATTTTAACAGAAAGTATAGTTCTATAACTTAAAGACGTAAAGTCAAACAGAAGACTATACTTATTGTGATCTCTTAACTTTTCCTAATAAGTTAATCTTTTGGAAAGTATTAAATAATTTACCCTCCTTAGAAAAATATTCACTATTTTCTTTAAATGGTAGGATTAAGAGTGAATTTTCTTTCTTCTATGTTTTCTTTGTTGAATGGTACTTCATTCTATAGCAGGAAAAGAAATTTTGTTAAAATGAAAAAGACATTTGTAAATATTTTGTATCAAAACATCTATTTTAGAATTGGTTGCAAGTGAATGACATACTCAAGTTTGGGGTTGGCAGAAGAGAAGAGTAGAATAGAACAGAATCAAGTATTTTGAGAACTTAGATATTCTTTTAAATTATCCTGACTTTTTAACATGAGAAAATTACGTTCGAAGAAGTTTGGCTTAAGTTTGAAGTTTGTCTTTCAAACTTTGCATGAAAATTTAGGTAACCTGTTCAATCTGTTTTAACTTTTAGCTATCCCTGCTGTTAAAGGTAGTCATTTTTATTGTGATTATATTTCTGTAGATGCACAAAAGTCCAGAGGAGAGTATCTCCCATGGGGTTGGTCATAGCATTCTGGGGAGAATTAGCTAGCCATTTATCTTGTAAATCCATGTCTATATCTATGTATACATTTGTCTAGGTATGTCATCTTGCTTATATTTTAACTGCAATTCACAGAAAGAAATATTTGATATCAAGACCTAGCACATATACATGAATCAAAAGTTTCATTCTTCTCTGTTTTTCAGTTCTATTTTATTCTCTTCTGTTTAATTAACACTTCGGGTCTCAATCCACTGAAATGATTTTATAACCTACTTCTGGGTCTCAACTCAGAGAAAAGAAGGTATGATTTTGAAAAAAGAATACTTGAAACCCACTCTTATTGGATTGAGAACTAAAATTTAAGCTATTAGCTAATGATGAAACCTGTAATGGCTGTAAAGAGAAGGTGGGGATTATTTTGGGATCAGAGTCCTATGCTATGGTGGTTGCTATCATAGAATGAATCCATTCTCTACTCCTGGACCTGATGGCCAATGGCCATAAATTTGACCACAAATATGTCTTTATTCTTGGTGCCAGTGATTAGCTTAACTGGACTTGCAGACTAGCAAACATAGGTTACATGTTCTTGAAGTGCTTGCTCTATACTATGAGCCATAAATATTTGCTTATAGCTTTATGCTTTAGGTTTTATTAGGCATAGAGGGAATTGAGAGCAAAATTCATTACTAAATTTGTACATGGGACTCAATTATCAGTCCAAAGTTCACTTAGAACTTTCAATGAAACTGTGAAGGCTTTAATCCTGTCCCATACATTGAAGTCCACATAAATTCCACATAAGTTAATTATTTTGAATAGATCTATAGCTTAAATATCTCAGAATACATACCGTCTTTTTTTTACTCTGTATTACTCTGTATCCCTTAGGCAATAATAATGTGTTGAAACTCACTATAGGGGACAGCTTTTGTTCTTGCCAACTGAATATCCATGAAGTCTTACTCTGGCAAAACAGTATTTCATATATCCTCTTGAGTACTCTCTACCTCTTCCCCCTTTCAGTCTTGCAGTATAAGTAATGAAGATAGGGACCAATTCTCAGAACTGATTGCTGATTTTGCAATATGCCCACTCCCCCACTGTCTCCTTCCTCCCTGAAACCCACTCTCATTGTACTTGAATCCCAAGGCACACTCAACCTCACTCCAGCCTTCAAGGCTAATATTGAAGAGAGGCAAGAGTCGTCTAAAGCATTCTTTGATGCAGCATCATGATTTTTGTTTCTAAGTCAGTTTCTGACTTTGTGCCTCAGTTCTAATGATGGGTTATCCACCTTGATAGTTGGGTCCTGTCACTCTATGAAACCTGTCTATTCTCTGAAAACCTGACACTTTGCCTTACTCTTATTTGATACTAGAGATTTAAATTATGACTGCATCAATTGTCTGACTTCACTGGTACTACTGACCTGATTTACTGGCTCTCTTTGTTTTTCTGTAAACTCTTGGGAAACTGGACTATAGTCACTAGGCATCTCGTGATTAAGGGTGTTCCAGGCTATGTGCAGTGCCTCATGCCTATAATCCCAGCACCTGGGGAAGCCAAGGTGGGAGGATTGTTTGAGGCCAGGAGTTTGAGACCAGCCTGGGCAAGAGCAAGACTCCATCTGTGTTCCTATTTCCTTGTAAAGAGGACCTGAGGAGCTACTTTCCTATGCGACCCCAAATTGTTTGTTGCAAAGTTCCAGATACTGAGCATTGCCAATTCACTGGGCCATCTCCCAGCATCCGCAGCTGAGCTAATTCTGAATGTCTGTTCCACTCCCATAGGTGAATCTCTTACTAGAGGCTAACCGCCCCACCCCCTCACCTTTTTTTTTCCTGCTGCTGACTGGAACATAGCTGGTAGATTCTCAAGACACGTAAAGCTAACTTTTTATTGTCTTTCCCCATGTCTAACAGGGTATCTTGTTCAGAAAATAGTTGTTGAATAACAGTTGTTGAATCAGCTCGTTTGAAAATTAGTATCAGATCTCACTTTGTTTGAAGGGGCTGGTTGATTTACAAAATGAAAACTTGTACCTTGTTACCTGTTTTAAATGAGAAAGACAAGAATAATTAGTCTACTTCTTCAAAATGTATTATGAAATAAAATGTCAAAAGTTCAAGTTCAGAATGATGTTTATTTAAATGCAACATCTAATCTGTTTCATTTTTGTTCTAACAACTTTTGGGTATGTTCCATGAAACTTCAAAGAGCTTTTAAATTATGTTTTTAATTTTGCTATTGAACTGTTTCATAGAGAGAGAAAGAAAGAAGGAAAGACAAAGAGATAAAGAAGAGAAAGAAGGAAGACTGAAAGAAAGAAAAAAAGAAAACAGAAAGAAAAAAAAAAAGAAAAGAAACCAGTTGGGTGCCTTTATAGTCCCTTGGTGGGTCTATTAGTCTCTGAGATCCTAACTCTATTGTAAACACAATATCTGGGAATTTATTTTGAAAGAACTAGAAATTGGGTTTAACTAACATTATTATGTGTCAAGTTTCAATTGCCAAAAACATTCTGTTCATAGAAAAAAAAATTAGATTTTTTTGCTTCCTAAGGAAATGCATTGAATTTGGAGTATGGTGACTGAAGTACATTATGATGGAAAGTTAAATGAAAGTTAACCAGTAAAAACATGCATTTTCTTGAAAATGCACATGGAATTGAAAATTTGTGGATTTGGATATACAACATTGGCACCCACCACCTCTTTTCTTTTCCTTTCCTTTGTCAGTCCCTCCCTCCCTTCCTTCTTTCCTTCCTTCCTTCCTTCCTTCCTTCCTTCCTTCCTTTCTTTCTTTTTCTTTTCTTTCTTTCTCTCTTTCTTTCTCCCTCCCCCCCCTCCTCCTTCTTTCTTCCTCCTCTTCTTCTTCTTCTCCTTCTCCTCCTTCTTATTCTTCTTCCTCTTCTTCTTCTTCTCCTTCTTCTTCTTTCTTCTTCTCCTTCTTCTTCTTCTTCTTCTCTTTTCTTCTTCTTCTTCTCCTTCTTCCCGTTCTTCTTCTTCTCCTTTTTCCTCTTCTTCTTCTTTTCTTTCTTCTTTCTTCTTCTTCCTTTTGCAGATAACCTTATCAACCTTGCATAGGGATGTTTTCTGTCTGGGTCCTAAAGTAATAAAATAGATTTAGTGGTGAGGGAATCAATGTAGAAGGAAAACAGGAAGATAGACTGCAGAACAAAATACAGCTATAATTGCTTTAAATGCAGCATCACAGGCTATTTGCATTTTTGCCAATTTACTTAATTAAGCACCGGAATATTAAAAGTAGCTTTCAGTGGCCACTCTGTCTCAGCCCAAAGGCAGACATGCAAACAAATAATTAAGATATAATGTAATGGCAAATCATAGTGGCATGAGACAAATTGTCTCCTGGATAAGTGAGTCATGAAGGCTTCAATAGATAAGGCTTCTTATCACCCTTGAGAACTATGTCTCAAAGGGTGATATGAGACATAGTTCTCCAGGGTAATAAGAATGTGCGGGATGGAGAGGAAAAGAAAGGCATTGTAGGGCAGTGAATAGCTAGAGCAAAGGCACTTAGCTGTGAAAGTGCAGGGCTCATTGAGGGAAACATTGAATGACCTGGTATGGCTCTAGAAATAGTACATGTTGGGAAAAGGGTTCTTATCATGACATGTCTAGAATGGTAGATTGGAATCAAATGATAAAGAATCTTATATGTAGATCATATGATTTTGGACCTGATCTCAGGAGTCCTCTGAATTGTTTTTTTAAAATTCAATATAAGTTTAATATTAAGAATACACACTATTTTTATGTCATAGTGAAACAGGTCTCTGGAGAAGGGACATGTGGGAGTAATTGATTTCTCTGCTGAACTTGGCTATTATTTATACTTTTTCTGAGGCTTCTAACATAATATTTCCTTCCATTTATTTAACCACAATTCCAATATTGTTCCATTGCTCACTAGTTATGATCTCCACACATTCATCAATCAAAGATTCATAAAGGGATCAAATCACTACAATATTCCTTTGGCCTATCTGCCATGACTTAATTTTAATGACAACTTCTCATCCATAATTTTTTCTCTCCAGGAAGGTGAGCTTTGCTCAGGCTGTCTACTCACCAGGCTCAGAGGGGATATTTGGATCCAAGAAGATTCTGTATCTGGGCCCTTGAGCCACTGTTTGGGCTGCTCCCACACTGTGGAGTGTACTTTCATTTTCAATACATCCATGCTTTCGTTCTTTTGTTGCTTCATTCTTTCTTTGCTTTGCTGGGCATTTTGTCCAATTCTTTGTCAAAAAACCAAGAACTGGGACAACTTGCAGTCACAACACTCTACCAGTGACAGGAAGAAACTTACTATGTGTCTGCAACTGTTAAACACTTTATGTATATTTCTCCTTTAATACCCTCTACAATCTATAAAGTCATTATCATCATCTCACTCATGCTTTTCATTATAAATTAAGCAGTCCTTAATATGCCCTTTTTATCATCTGTTTTATAGATGAGAAACCCGAGGAGTAGCGATGTGAAATAACTTATTCAAAATCACTTAGGTGGTTAGTAAGGCATAATGTTGGAATTGGTTTTGAGGGTTATTTGGTGCCACAGTCCATTGTGCTATGCAAGTACCATTTTTAATCATAATAACCCATGATTTCAACCCTGGAGGCATTTGCCTCTAATTTCTAGCAATCTTAATTTTACTGTCTTCCTTGGCAAGGCTAGAACGTAGAATTAACGTTATCAAATTTATAACAATTTCCACTTGAAAATATGTGTAGAACCAGGCTAGTCAGTACAGACTAGAATTAGTACTACAGCCTTTGGTAGTACCTAGTGTGGGAAGTTTACGGCTTGTATCAGAGTTAGGTTTATCTGTGAGTAATAGAAACCCTAAATGATACTTGCTTCAAGATTCAAACTTGTTTCTTTATTATGTAAAACTCCCCAGACAGATAGCTTATCCAGAACTGTATTCCAGGAAGTCATTAAGACCCCTATCTTGTGTTCTGACATCAGTAGCAAGCCATCTCATAAACCAAAATGACTAATTGGGCACTGTATTCATTTCTCAGGGCTGCTGTAATAAAGTACTACAGACCAGGTATAATGGCTCACACACATAATCACATCACAGTACTTCTTGAGCCCAGGAGTTTGAAAACAGCCTGGACAACCTAGGGTGGCCCCCGTCTCTACAAAACAATATTTTTAGGCCAAGCATGGTAATCTCTGTAATCTCAGCATTTTGGGATGCCAAGATGGGGGGATTGCTTGAGGCCAGGACTTTGAGACCTACCTGGTCAACATAGTGAGACCCTATCTCTATTAAAAAAATGTATATATATATATTATATATATATATAAAATAAATATATAAATACAAATATATATTTATATATTATATAATTGTGTGTAATACCACATAGTATATATTAAATACATATTATATATAGTATATAAGATATAGTATGATATATATTATATATGTTAAATATGTATATATTTAATTAGCCAGGCATGGCGGTACACACCTGTAGTCCCAGCTACTCAGGAGGCTGAGGTGGGAGGATCACTTGAGCCTGGGAGATTGAGGCTACAGTGAGCTATGATCATGCCACTGTACTCCAGCCTAGGTGACACAGTGAACCCTGACTACAAATAAATAAATAAATAAATAAATAAATAAAGTGCTACAAACTAGGTGGTTTAGAATAACAGAATGTAGATCTGGAGGCTGAAAGTCCAATAGTAAGTGCTTGGCATCACCAAGGTTTCTCTGAAGAATGTGGGCGATATTACTTCTTTGTCTCTTCTAGCTTATGCCCTTTGCTGACATTCCTTGATTTTCTTGGCTGGCAGATCATTCACTTTTATTTCTGCCTCTGTCATCACATGACTATGTTCCCTCTTGTATCTCTACATCATCTGCCCTCTGTGCCTGCCTCTGTGTCTTCACATGACATTCTCCTTCTCTGTGTGTTTCAGTTTTCCTCTTCTTACATTTGTTTTTCTGGAAATATAATGACCTCTTCTTAAGTTGGTTAAACTATAAAGACTGATTTTCAAATGAGGTCACATTGACAGATACTGGGGATTAGGATTTCAGCATTTTTTTGGCATGGGGGAAGGAGGAGGTTGTAACAATTTAACCCAAAACAGGTTTCAAAATCGTGTTTACATTCCAAATTTCAAAAATAGGAGATCATGCCTCTTTCCCTTAATAATACTTTCTATTATATACGGTGTACAGAAAAATTCTGCTTATACTGGCCTTGCATAGATACAAATGAGTTGGTCAGATTTGTGCCCAGCTAAATCAGAAGTTCTGTTACTAAGGAAGAAGGAATGCATTTATATTAGATGACAGCAAGAAGTACCTACCATATGGTCTATACTAAATCAACCCTGCTACACTTAGCCATTTCTTGATTTATTGGATTGCAATGTTTGACACCCCCACAGAAAGCTACTTCACACACATCACCTGTTTTAGGCTGGAGCAGAGATATAGGGCTTCCCAGGAGTTTCTAATAAGCTATTACCATGTGGGCAAATATACTACACCATGTAGTATATTGGAATAGTATTGTAGCTGTATAATTTACCGATGTGATCTTGAGCTATTCAGTAAGCTCTAAGTCTCAATTTCCTTATCTGTAGATTGGGGCTAAGTCTCAATTTCCTCATCCGTAGATTGGGGATAATCATTTCTGCCTCATATATTTGCTATATGGCTTCAGTGGGATAGTATTTGAAAGTTCCTGGCACAAATAAGGTACTTTATAACTGTTTGTTAGATCTGAATGTAGGAAGGAGAAGCAGGAAAAAAAGAAGGAAGTGAGAGAGAAAAATAGCTTTCTGGATATAACAGTCTGATTTAAAGAGAAGCTTGAGAAAAATGGGTATTCCTTCAGTGTCCTTTTAAGCAAGTCATGAGTAGCTGGGATTACAGGTGTGTGCCATCATGCCTGGGTAATATTTTATTTTTAGTAGAGATGGGGTTTCGCCATGTTGGCCGGGCTGTCTCGAACTCCTGGCCTCGGGTGAGCCAACTGCCTCAGCCTCCCAAAGTGCTGGGATTATAGGCATGAGCCACCATGCCTATTTTGAGACAATAATGATCTACCTACTTGCAGCAGTTCTTTTGATATGATGTATAACCACCTCAAACTGTACTGAATTATTTTTTGAGGAGTAATTCTCAGTCAGCCTTGTCAGAAAACAAACAAACAAACAAACAAACAAACAAAAAAACACGGAACAGTTAATATCACAAGCCCCTAAAAGGTGACAGCTATTGTGATTGCAGTAATTTAGACAAGTCCAAATGTGTGTTTTTTTTTTTTTGGCATTATATAGGTAAAATAATACAACTTTTCTGGAAGACATTTTTTTATTTTTTAAGTTCCCAGATACATGTGCAGGGTATGTAGCTCTGTTACATAGGTAAACGTTTGCCATGGTTTGCTGCACCTATCAACCCACCAGCTAGGTATTAAGCCTGGCATGCATTAGTTCCTTTTACTAATGCTCTCCATCTCCTTTCTCACCCTCCCCCGACAGGCCCCAGTGTGTGTTGTTCTCCTATCTGTGTCCATGTGTTCTCATTTTTCAGCTCCCCCTTATAAATGAGAAAAACTGATGTTTGGTCTTCTGTTCCTGTGTTAGTTTGATGAGGATAATTATTTCCAGCTTCATCTGTGTCCCTGCAAAGGACATGATCTCATTCCTTTTTATGGCTGCATAATATTCCATGGTGTATATGTGCCACATTTTCTTTATCTAGTCTATCATTGATGGGCATTTGGGTTGTTTCCAAGTCTTTGCTATTGTGAATAGTGCTGCAGTGAGCATATGTGTGCATATATCTTCATAATAGAATAATTATTATTCCTTTGTGTATATGCTCAGTAATGAGATTGCTGGGTCAGACGGTGTTTCCGGTTCTTAATCTTTGAGGAATTGCCACACTGTCTTTCACAATGTTTGAACTAATTTACATTCCCACCAACAGTGTAAAAGCATTCCTAATCCTCCACAACCTCACCAGCATCTGTTGTTTCTTGACTTTTAATAATTGCCATTCTGGCCAGTGTGAGATGATATCTCATTATGGTTTTGATTTGCATTTCTCTAATAATCAGTGATGGTGAGCTTTTTTTCATATGTTTGTTGGCCACATGTATGTCTTCTTTTGAAAATTGTCTGTTCATGTCATTCACCTACTTTTTAATGGGGTTGTTTGTTTTCTTCTTTTAAATTTTTTTAAGTTCCTTGTAGATTCTGGATATTACGCCTTTGTCTGACAGACATTGTAGCAAATAGAGTTAGCTATTTGTCCTACAATATCCAATCCCTCTCCCTTTTCGTGTAGTCAAATTTTTAGCTGGGACACATGGCCACCTACCAAAAACCATTTCTCAGTCTCCTTTATAGGTAGGTGTGGCTATATGATCAAATATTTGCAAATGGATATGAACATGAGTAATGTATGCAACTTCTGGTCATGGTTTTTTGTTTTTTGTTTTCCTGAGTCAGTCTTGCTCTGTCTCCCAGGCTGCAGTGCAATGGTGCCATCTCAGCTCATTGCAACCTCCACCTCCCGGGTTCAAGTGATTCTCCTGACTCAGCCTCCTGAGTAGCTGGGATTACAGGTGTAATTGCCGTCATGCTTGGGTAATATTTGTATGTTTAATAGAGATGGGGTTTCATCATGTTGGCCAGGCTGTCTCGAACTCCTGACCTCAGGCGATCTACCTGCCTCAGCCTCCCAAAGTGCTGGGATTATAGGCATGAGCCACCACACCCGGCCTTGGTCATGTCTTTAAAAGGGAGAGGTACATCCTTTCCTTCATCTTTTCTTCTTGCTGTTACCTGGGATGTGGATGTGATGCTGAACATATTTTGACATGGGCAACTACTTAGGACAGCAAAACAGCAAGATGACAGAAGCCTGACTCGCAATATCAAGGAGCTGCTCTTCTAGCCCAGTTTTGCTTAAACCTGGATTGTTACATGAAAATAAACTATTTTGCTTAAACTGTTATTTTGGAGTTTTATTATAGCAAATGAACCTGTATCCTGAAAATGATAGGTTTTTGGTAACCTAAAAGTGGGCACTGGCTGAGTGGCCAGGCAGTGGGTACAATAACACAATTCGTACCATCTGGAAGGCTGTACACATTTATTATATGGTGGAAAAATATTTGGAAAGCTGTCATCCACAATAACTTGGAAAGCAGACCAAATGCTCATGGAAGCCATAGCTTTAAAAGAAAAGGTTAAAAAAAATCAAGATGTTGGAATATATTGGATGCTTCTTTACTTCTTTCAGTAAAGTTTCAAAACAGATATGGGTTGAGTCTTGTTGCAAACAAAGGTGAAAGAGAATACGACTTTCCTAAGAGAATACTAATCATTGAGCAATTTAGGGCCCCAGAAGTTCGAAAGAACCAGTTGCTTCTGCAGTACAAATGAAAGTAATGACAAGCAGTGGCTAAGAGGAGTAAATGTGGCAGAAAGATAGTTTCAGTTTCTCTTTGCTACCAGCTCCCTCCCTAGCAAGTCCAAATAAAAATAATAATGTTTTCAAATAGATTTTCATAAGTGTTCAATAAGGCATCTTTTACAATTTTTTTTATTGGACCAAACAATTTAAATTAAAGGAATGTTCTAATTATTCAAATAGAGCCTTAAGTAAATTCAGCCAGCCCCAAGATCTTCAAACCAAAATATGTACATTCTTGGGTTACAAGAAGAATTCCCAGGGGAGTGCTTGGACACAAATAACTTTAACTTTCATGTTTATTATTTCAGAAAATTGATCTACCTGAGAATTTCCCCATGGCCAAGAGCCATTGTACTTCTTTATTGTTTTCCCTTTCACAATTGCCCTTATCCCACTTCAAAAGGTCTACTACCTCTCTCCCATCTTCAATCTTATAATACTGTAAATATATAAAACTATGATATTTGTTATGATTTATAGCTAATACATATAATAACCAGGTGATTTTTAATGAAATACTTAGACCATTGTGCTCATAGGGGAAAAATCCATTTACATAATTTCAATTTATGCACATAGTTTCATTGCACAGAAATATAAGGGAGGTAATCAATGTGAGGATGTAAGCACAAAAATATATTAATGTACAATTCTGTGAGGGAATGAAAAGGAAACATGAATTCATGGCACAAAAGGAACTATTAAATAAAAACTTACTGACATTTAGAAAAATGAATGATGGTAGTGTTAAATCACCATATTATTTACATTCTTTGAGTAATATAACATTTTATTTTTAAAATGTCAATATATACAATATGTTGGAATTACCTCTTTTGCTACTAGTGGTTAGACTTATGAGGAGAACATTTTTATATTTAGATTTTAAAATGTTTGAGGGACTTCATAGCATCTAAATGTTCTTTGATTGTATATTCAAGCAAAAATGTTTTAAGACCACATTTCTATTCCCCATTACAACTAAATTACCCCCAATAAGCCCCTTGTAGATTTGGAATGATGGACCCTGTTTGCTCCTGAGCGAATAATCCTTTGTTTAGAATTGCTGATGACTCCTAGATAGTTGTATATTGTCTAAGGAGCCAAATGAGATCAGCAGAAGTTTTGTCTGCATGAAGTATAGAGAAGCTTAAGCTTTAGACTTGGGTATAATAGATGGGCCTTTCAGTTTAAGTATAAACAGTAACAGTAGGTTATTTGAGGTGAAGAAGCATACATGGAAATGGTAACAATGTTCGCCTTTCTTCTTTTTATGAGGCTTTTTCTTTCAGAAAAGTTGAAAATATAACTTTCTTCAGTCCTTCCATATTTGATACTGTCACTTGGAGATAATCTCGCTGAAACAATGTTACTCTACATGTTTTTCTTGTATCCAAAGCAAATACTAGTTTCCAGACCTTTGTATTTTTCAAATAGGACTGTTAAGAGTTTTCAATTATGAACTGCATTCATTCTGCTATAGCTAGAAGGCTTGGCAAGTGTTTTGTAACGGAACATTGTATACCTTATTAGGCTTGTTACTTTTTTTTTTCTTTAACAATGAAGATTTGGAAGAACAAGTCAATGGAATGTTTTGTAAACACTAGCCTGATTTTCTAATAAGGACAAAGAATTATTAGACCTGTATTAGCACACTGATCAATTCTTAAAATATATGAAGATAAGGATTGAGTATCATATTAATAAAACTTTAATTTCTCTTTAACAGAAGAAATTTCCTCTTCACTATAGTTTGTATTAAAGCCAACTATAAAGGACTAACAAAGCACGTTGTAATTTGTCTTCTAACTGGAATATATTGATTTTCTATGTTTTACCAATTTTTTCCATTGAAATAAGAGAAATAAGTATTGTATTTACTCTACCTTTGAAGTGGGATATTCAGTAGGGACTCTATCCAACCATATTTCTCTGGGAACTGCTCATTCTCTTTCTCCTAATAGTCTTATTTCTATGAAAAGACCCACTTCCAAAGTACTAAATTGACTGGACCCAAGATTGGAGCTCTCCTCCCCTTCTCAACCTGAGCTAAGCCAGTCTGACTGTCTTTCAGGGATTTAGCAGCAAGGCTGAGAGATTGGAATTTGTTCTCTACCTGTGATTGAGCCCTTTGCTTATTATCTTGAAGCTGGGGACATAGCTTGCCTTTGCAAAAGAAAAGATGTTTGGTCCCTAAAATTAATAGAACCAGGAGCAAGAGTACAAATGATGGCTGTCACAACTGTGTTTAAATATTTGGAAGGCATAAATTAAGAAATTACAAAATAAGATTTTTTTTTTTTTTTTTGAGATGGAGTCTCACTCGCTCTGTTGCCTAGGCTGGAGTGCAGTGGCATGTTCTTGGCTCACTGCAACCTCCGCCTCCTGGGTTCAAGTGATTCTTGTGCTCCAGCCTCCTGACTAGCTGGCACTACAGGCACCTGCTACCACGCCTGGCTAATTTTCATAATTTTTGTGGAGACAGGGTTTTGCCATGTTGGTCAGGCTGGTTTTGAACTCCTGATCTTAGGTGATCCACCTGCCTTGGCCTCCCAATATGCTAGGATTACAGGCGTGAACGACTGCACCCAGTCCAAAATAAGATCTTTTCTGTCTTCTTTATATCTTGACAAATAGATTTCATAACCACCTAGGAGGTGAGATTTCAACATTTGAAACTCTGTGACCCCTTGGAATTCTACAATGGAAAGTGACTTTTCGGGGAGAGATGCCATATGGTCTTTTCCTTTTTCCATCAAGTATCGCTAAGGGTCACACATTTAATGTACATGGACACCTCAGGATCCTATCCAACCAACATCCACCATCTCCACATACAGCTGCCCCTTGACTATGCTTTGGGACCAGAGGGTCACACTGATGGAACAGTCTACTCCTGGGAAGACAGACCCAGGGAAGAGGCTAGGGAAGGCCCTGGAAATAAACTCAGGGGAAGAAAATTCTGGTGCCTCAAGTGCCCATATCATGTTGTAGAAGGGACTGTGTAGGCTCTGGAAGGGCACAGATAGGGAAGGGAAAGAGTGGGGCCCTCTAAAGGCCCTCTTTCATAGCTCTGCTGTTTTTCTGCTAATTTTTTTAAAGACACCATGGCATTTTTATACAACATTTCTTCCTTTCTCTTAAGCTAGTTTGATGTGGTTTATATTAGTTGTAAAAAATGAAACCTTACAAAATCAGGATGCCCAACTAGGAGACTTTGAATTTCTGATCCAATTAGAATTTTATTACCTGAATTTATATATTTATGATGCTTTTAGTGTATAAAGTGATTTTCACTTTCAGTGTATAATTCCCACAGTACCCTATGAGGTAAGAATCTCTTCCCCTTTGCAGATGTAGAAATGGAAGCTCAACTAACTTGTTCAAGCTGCCAAACAAGATTCCTTGTGGATCTTTTTTTTTTTTTTTTAAGATATGGATATGCTTAAGAAAGTAATCAGTAGGTGCTAACAGTAAAGCAAAGTGCATGTTAATAGGAAGGCATCTGTTCTCACAAAAACTATTTAGAATAAAAACAGACAAAAATATCATATTTGAAAAATAGACAAAAACATCATGCAAATGGTAGTTGGGTGTGGTGGCTCCCAAAGTGCTGGAATTACGGTTTGAGCCCAGGAGTTTAAGAAGAGTCTGGACAACATAGTGAAACCCCATCTTTACAAAAAATACAAAATTTAGCCAGGCATAGTGGTGCACACCTGTATTCCTGGCTACCCTGGAAGCTGAGGTGGGAGAATCACCTAAGCCTAGAGAGGTCAAGGCTTCAATGAGCTCTGATTATGCCACTGCATGCCAGCCTAGGTGTTAGAGTGAGATCTGTCTAAAAAAATGCAAATAGAAACAATCAGAGAATTCAGTTGGCAATGTCCTTTCATTTGGTGGCCTGTACCAGGTGCTAAGCCAAAAGTATACTTTCTAAATGTGGGTGTGCAAGATGTAAACCCAAAAGAACTTTTTCCAGAGCCAATGGGAATTTGGGATGGGTAGGAGAAGCAGGTATTAAATCTCTAATTGAGGTATGCAGGGATTATACAGGTAGCTGGTACTATCTCTGGTTACAAAATGAAAACCAAGGTGTGGAATGTGGGCAGGGCACTCTTCTCTGGTTTTGACATCTGCCTTGTTTCATTTTTCTGGGCAGATGCACAGAGAATAAGTCTGATGGTAGTTAATAGCCTTTTTGAGCAACCCAAGGAATGGTGGTGGTTGTTTGTGTGTGTGTGTGTGTGTGTGTGTGTGTCCTTCAAGCTAACTAATATACCGCAATTATTACGGTATATTTGTTTATTTTCACACTGCTATAAAGATGCTATCTGGGACTGGGTAATTTATAAGCAAAAGAGGTTAAATTTTCTCACTGTTCCACATGGCTGGGGAGGCCTCAAGAAACTTACAATAATGGCACAAGGTTTCATCACAAGGTGAAAGGAGAGAAAGAGAGAGCTCAAGGGAAATTGCCACTTTTAAACCATCAAGTCTTGGGAGAACTCCTTCACTATCACAAGAAGAGTATGAGGGAAACCACCCCCATGATCCAATCACCTCCCACCAGGTCCTTCTTCAACACATAGGGATTACAATTCAAATGTGAGATGAGATTTGGGTGGGGACACAGAGCCAAACCATTTCATTTTACACTTGACAACTCCCAAATCTCATGTCCTTTTCACATTTCAAAACCAATCATGCATTCCCAATAATCTTCCAAAGTCATAACTCATTTCAGCATTAACACGAAAGTCCAAATCCAAAGTCTCATCTGAGGCAAGGCAAGTCTCTTCTGCCTATTAGCTTGTAAACTCAAATGCAAGTTAGTTACTTCCAAGATACAATGAAGGTACAGGCATTGGGTAAATGTTCCCATTCCAGATAGGAGAAATTTGCCAAAACAAGGGAGCCACAGACCCTATGCAAGTCCAAAACTCAGCAGGGCAGTCATTAAATCTTAAAGCTCTGAAATGATTTTCTTTGACTACATGTCTCACATCCAGGGCATGCTGATGCAAGTGGTGGGCTCCCAGGGCCTTGTGCAGCTCTGCCCCTGTGAGAAAGAACTTTTGTGGCTCTGCAGGGTACAGCCCCTGTGGCTGCTTTCAGAGACTGGCATGGAGTGCCTGCAACTTTTCCAAGCACACAGTGCAAGCTGTCAGTGTATCTACTATTCTGGGATCTGGAGGATGGTGGCCCTCTTCTCACAGCACCACTAGGCAGTGCCTCAGTGGGGACTCTGTATGAGGATTCCGACCTCATATTTCTCTTTTGCATTACCTAGCAGAGGTTCTTCAGGAGAGTTCCACCCTTGCAGCAGACTGCCTGAACATCCAGGAGATTTTATACATCCTCTGAAATCTAGGTAGAGGCTCCCAGAGCTCATCCCTTGCCTTTTGCACACAGCAGGCCCAATACCCTCTGTAAGCCACAAAGGCTTGGGGTATGTACCCTCTGAAACTCAGGCCCTAGCTGTACCCTGGCCCCTTTTAGCCATGGCTGGAGTTGGCACAGCTGAAATGCAGGGCACCAAGTCCGAAAGCTGCACAGAGCAGTGGGGCACTGGGCCTGACCCATGAAGCTATGTTTCTCTCTCTAGGCCTCCAGGCCTGTGATGGGAAGGGCTGCTGTGAAAGTCTCTGACATGCCCTAGAGCTATCGTCTTAGCTATTAATATTCAACTCCTTGTTACTTATGTAAATTTCTGCAACCAGCTTGAATTCCTCCCCAGAAAATGGGTTTTTCTATTCTATCACATGGACAGGCTTCAAATTTTCCAAACCTTTATGCTCTGCTTCTCTTTTAAACATAAGTTTCAATTTCAAACCATCTCTTTGTGAGTACATTTAACTGTACACTTTCAGGAAAAACCAGGTCACATCTTGAATACTTTGTTGTTTAGAAATTTCTTCTACCAGATACCCTAAAATCATCTCTGTCAAGTTTTAAGTTCCACAGTTCTCTAGGGCAGGGGCAAAATGCCATCTCTTTGCTAAAGGATAGCAACAGTGACCTTTGCTCCAGTTCCCAAGTTCTTCATCTCCATCTGAGACTACTTCAGCCTGCACTTCATTGTCCATATCAACATTTTGGTCAAAACCATTTAATAAGTCTCTAGGAAGTTCTAACTTTCCCACAGTTTCCTGTCTTCTTCTGAGCCCTCCAAACTGTTCCAACCTCTACCCATTACCCAGTTCAAAAGTTGCTTCTAGATTTCTAGGTATCTTTATAGTAGTACCCCACTTCTGGTACCAATAATCTTTTAGTCCATTTTCACACTGCTATAAAGAACTATCTGAGATGGGGTAATTTATCAAAAAAACAGGTTTAATTGAGTCACAGTTCCACATGGTTGGAGAGGTCTCGGGAAACTTACAATCATGGCAGAAGGCAAAGGAGAAGCAAGCACCTTCTTCACAAGGTGGCAGGAGAGAAGGGTGGGGGAAGTGCCGCACACTTTTAAACCACCAAATTTCATGAGAGCTCATTCACTATCATGAGAACAGCATGGGAGAAACTGCCCCAATGATCCAGTCACTTTCTACGAGGCCCCTCCCTCGACATGTGAGGATTACAATTTGAGATGATATTTGAGTTGGGGCACAGAGCCAACCCATATCAGAAGACCATCTACAGAGAGTTCTTATGGACAAACACCTGATAACAAGAGCTATCACAAAAACTGCAAAAATCATGATCTTGCATGAAGGTCATTGTAACTGTACACACAAAAAATATTTATGTGAGGACATCTGCCCAGTCACTATCCAACTTTGAACTGGCATCATCCTTGTTATTGATCTTTATAGCCAAGGATAATTATCCCCAAACAATTATGTAAACTTTCTCATTTTTTTTAAAGAAATCTTTGTCTTCTTTTATCCTCTGAATGTGCTCATTAATTATCCATTGTATTCCCATTGCAATCCCTTTTCCCAAATAAACATAATTTTCTTTTAGAGTCTCCCTCCCTGTTTATGATTTAGAATGACAAGGGTTTGCAAATGGAAATGATAATTGTATCATTTCATTTGCATTTATTAGCTGGTATGTTTGATGAATAGAATGACGTTTCTCATATATCAAGGATATTTGGTTACCCTGAAATACAGTTTATACAAGAAAGGAAAAATAAGTACTTAATTCTTTTTCTTTTACTATTAATTTACAGAATAATGAGTTAGTTCCCTAGCAACTTTCCATGGTATTTAATGAGTTTTGATTGAGCTCCATCTGCCACACTTAAAAAAATTTTTTTTCTCTTCATACTTAAAAAAAATTATTATTATTATACTTTAAGTTCTGGGGTACATGTGCAGAAACTGCAGGTTTGTTACATAGGTATACACGTGCCATGGTGGTTTGCTGCATCCATCACCCATCATCTACATTAGGTATTTCTCCTAATGCTATCCCTCCCCTCACCCCCCACCCCCTGACAGGCCCCAGTATGTGATGTTCCCCTCCCTGTGTCCATGTGTTCTCATTGTTCAATACCCACTTATGAATTAGAACATGCGGTGTTTGGTATTCTGTTCTTGTGTTAGTTTGCTGAGAATGATGGTTTCCAGCTTTATTCATGTCCTTGCAAAGGACATGAGCTCATCCTTTTATAATGGCTGCATATTATTCTATGGTGTATATGTGCCACACTTTTTAAACTGATTAACTCATGATTAATTCTTCTATGTTCGTGTGTTTTACTAAATTGCATCTTTATTTTTTTTATGCTTACATTGTTGGTAAGCATCTTTGGTTATTGGGAACTTCTTCAAGCATGCTCTGTGTTCCTGAGACAAGACGTGATTAACCTTTGATAACATTTTTCCTTTCTGGCATATCCATATTGTACTTTTCCTGCCTCAGATGTGAGACCGACTACTTTTGGAAGGTGTTCTAGTTCTTTATGATGTCAAATAATAATAGCCTAGAGGCCAAATACTAGGATGATATTGCTTCTAAGACTTTTTGATGAAGAGAAATAGGAAAAATGTATTTTTACAATTAAAAAGTCATTACATGAATGTGTCACATAAAGCAAAATAAGGAACATATCTCCTGCATTCAGTAATATGAATGCACAAATATCTCTTTATCAAAACACACAGAACAAATTATTTCTGGGAATAGACAAAGACAGTAGTCAGCTATTACGTATATTCCCAGCTGAAGCTGATAACTGATGAATATGGTGATTTTTCTTAAACATCAGCTAGCCCTTTTTTTCATTATGTTCAACTGACTTCTTGTAAGTTATTGGGAAAGAGTGTTATGATTTTCCATCATAGGTCTTTAATTGTCATAAAGCACATTTTCAGAATTGAAAAGGCCACCTCCCATACCCTCATCACCTCTTATACCCATTCTGTCCATGGCAATTTTTTTGTTTTCTTTAGGAATTACAGTGATTGCAAATTCTTCTGTGGATTACAAAGAAGCCACTCTAGCAATATCAGTCAGAGCTGTTCTTAAAATCACAATTGGCTCAATTATTCTTATTTATTTATTTTGAGATTAGTCTTGCTCTGTCACCCAGGCTAGAGCACAGTGGTGCAATCTTGGCTCACTGCAACCTCCACCTCCTGGGACTCAAGCAATTCTCCTGCTTCAGCCTCCTGAGTAGATGGGATTACAGAGCCCACAACCATGCCCGGATATCAGTGATTTTTTTTATTAAACCATATTCATAGAATCCTCAACCAGAGCATCACAGTGGACTTCTGAGAAACTTTGCACATTTTCTTAACTTTCATAACTATTAATTAAATTTCAACACTTGTATTCTTAGCAACATTCATTGTAATAATTATGCATTTCTATTAATTATTTCTATATGAATTTTTAAAATTTCATCAGTTGGAGTTAGTGAATCCCAATCTGGAATGCGCCAAAGCAAAACTCTCAGTTCTTAGAAACTGCACACAGCCAAACCTGACATCTGGCTGGGACAGGCCAGCCTCTCTGTTCTACTAGGTGTGAAACAGGAGGAGTTAGCTGCATTTTAAAAGGTTGGTCCTTCTTTCTATTCAGCTCTTTAATGGTAGTTTATGCAGCATTTAGAAATCTGTAATTCTGTCTTTAAAAAAAATTATTCTGCATTACATGTCCCACCAAACTTCAGTGCAGTTACTCCACCTGAAAATTTTGCCAGACATTCAAGGATGCCTTTCTTTTATTTTTACTAGTAGTAATATCTAACTCTTTAATTCTGACATGTCCTACCATATAAGTTGCAGATTTCACCAGTGTGTTACTTTGACATTGCTTTCTATGCAGGCTGTGAGGACATCTTCCAGTTTAACAGGTTGTTTTCAGACGTTCTCATCCATGTCCCATTTCATGCAGGGTTCTTTCCTTTTGGGGAAGCCTATTTTAGCAAGTTCAATATTCCATGGATTTCACTACACTTCGGAATTTCAATTTCTCTTCTCCACATTCACTGCATATCTGCTAGTCCTGTGTGGCTCTCTGGTGTGAGGTGTTTGGACCAAATATATTTTAGGTTCTTGGGAAAGACTTGTTATGTATGCAACCTGCAGGATTCCCCACCCGCTCCACCTACAATACATGCCTTGATCTGAACAATTTCGAGAGTCTACAAGATTTTCTTTTTCTTTTTTTTTTCATTTTTATATATTTGGTAGAATTCACTAGTAAAGCTGAGTCTTTCTTTGTGGAAAGGTTTATCGAAATGAATTTAATTTCTTTAATAGCTATAAGATTATCCAGATGTATTATTTCATCTTGTGTCAGTATTGTTAAGGTGTATTTAAAAAGAGATTTGTTCGTCACATTTATTCAATTCATTGGCATAAAATTGCTCATAACATTTCTTATTATTCTTTTAATATTTATAGGATTTGTAGTGATATACCCACTTTACTTTCTAATATTTATAATTTCTGTCATTTTTTTTTATTTCTTCATCAGCCTAACTATGAGTTTATCAATTTGTCAGTCTTTACAAATAATACACTTCAGGCTTTATTAATTTTCTCTATTGTTTTCTGTTTCAGTGATCTAATCTCTTTATTATTTTCTTCTTTTACATTTTTGAGTTTTCTTTTTTGGACTTCTTTTTATAATTTCCTTAGGTGACTTTATATATACCTTATTTTTTTAACATAAGAATTTAAAGCTGTAAATTTTCCTCTAAGTATAAATTTTGATATATTTTCCTTGATATTCAGCTTAAAATTCTACTTTTGAAATGTATTGTAATTGCCATTATTTTTGAGATGTTTTCTAATTTCCTTTGTTATTTCTCCTTTGACACATTATTTAAATTTATGCTATTTAATTTCTAAATATTGTAAGTATTTTAATATTGGTGCTGATTTATCAAGTAATTTATCAAACGATAAATTACTTCCGTTATGATCAGAGGACATCAGATTACGATTTCAATCCTTTACATTTATTTGATATTTATTAATACTTGTTTTAGAGCTCACAATATGCTCTATCTTAGTCAATATTCCATGTGCACTTGAAAAGATTGTGTTTTCTGCTCTTTCTGGGTGTAGTATTCTATAAGTATCTTCACGTCATGTAGGCTAATACTGTTTTTCAATTCTACATTTTTGCTGAGTTCATGTAGTTGTTATATCAATTGCTGAGAGAAGAATGTTAAAATCTCCAATTATGGCTTTGCTTACATTTCCGCTCAATTTTGTCAATTTTTGTATTATGAATTTTGAAATTCTGTTATTAGGTCCACATGCATTTATTAATTATGATGTATTGCTGATAAATTGAGCTTTTAATAATTATGATCTCTATTTCTGGTAATGGTTTTTATCTTGAAGTTTATTTAACAGATATTAATATGGCCTTCTAATGTTCTTATGCTTGCTAGATACATGGCGTATCTTTTTCTATCCAATTGCTTTCGTACTGTGTATATATATTTCAAGATGTCTTTTGTAGGCAGCACGTAGTTGGATGTTGCTTTTTAATCCATTCTAACAATCTTTTCCTTCTTCTATAATCTTCATTTCTATTTCTGCTTGTCTTAAGGGACTTCAGTACAGCTGCTTCTTGACTTATGATGGGTTTACATCTCAATAAACCCATCATAAGTTGAAAATGCATTCAAAGCACCTGATCTACTGAACATAATAGCTTTGCCTAGCCTACTTTTAACATACTCAGAACACTTAATTAACCTACAGTTAGACAAAGATCACCTAACACAAAGCCTGTTTTATGTGTTGAATGGCTCATGTATTTTATTTCATATTATAATGAAAATGAAAAATAGAATGTTGTGGATACCTGAAATATGGTTTCTATGGAATAAATATTACTTTCACATCATCATAAGGTCAAAAACATTGTAAGTGAAACCATTGCAAGAAGGGGATTATCTGTACTATATTGAATGATAGCAGTGACAACACTGTCCCTTGTCTTATTCTGGATCCTAAAAAATGTATGTAAGTTTTCACCATTAATTGAAATGTGTGTTCTAGTTAGTGCGTAGATAGTCTTTGTGTCTTTGTCAAAGTAATGAAGTTCTATTCCTGGTGTTCTTAGCCTTTTCTGCATTTGTGTTAAATTTATCAAATGGTTTACACACTTTTAATTTTTATTTTTAATTTGTGTAGATTTTAAGGAGTTCAAGTGCAATTTTGTTACATGGACAAATAGTGAAGTGGCGGAATCTGAGCTTTTAGTGTATCCATCACCTGAATAATGTATATAGTACCCATTAAGTAATTTCTCATCATCCACCTCCCTCCCAGCACCCTACACTCTTAAGCCTCCAATATCTATCATTCCACACTTTATGTCCATGTGTACACATTATGTAGCTTCTACTTATAACTGAGAATATGTAGTATTTGGCTGTTTCAGAGTTGTTTCACTTAAAATAATGACTTCCAGTTCCATTCATGTTGTTGCAAAATACATGATTTTATTCTTTTTTTAAAATGGTTGAATAGTATTGCATTGTGTATATATACCATATTTTCTTTTCCCAATCCTCCATTGGTGGACATTTAAATTGATTCCGTATCTTTGGTTCCATATCTTTATGTGATCATATGGTTTTTGTCCTTAATTCTATTTATATGATGGATTAAATTTATTGATTTGTGTATATTGAACCATTCTTGTATCCCTACTTGATCATAGTGTATTATCTTATTGATTGAGGAAGGGTCTTGGTCTGTCACACAGTCTGGAATGCAGTGGCACAATCTTGGCTCACTGCAACCTCCATCTCCCAGGCTTAAGTGATATTCCCACCTCCACCTCCCGAGTAGCTGGGGCTACAGGCATGAGCCACCACACTCAGCTAATTTTTGTATTTTTTGAAGAAATGGGGTTTTACTGTGTGGCCTGGGCTGGGCTCAAACTCCTGGACTCAAGTGATTCCCCCACTTTGGCTTCTCAAAGTGCTGGGATTACAGGTGTGAGCCACCACACTTGACCATATAATCTTTTTGTTGTGGTGTCAGATTCAGTGTACTAGTATTTTGTTGAGGATTTTTGCCTCTGTGTTTATCAGAGATACTGGTCTCTAGTTTTCCTTCTTTGTTGTGTCTTTGTCTGATTTTGGCATCAGGGGTGATACTGGTTTTGTAGAATATGTTAGGATAAATTCCTTCTTGATTTTTTGAAATAGTTTCAAAAGGATTACTCCCAGTTCTTCTTTGTACATTTGGTACAATTTGGCTGTGAATCTGGTCCTGGGCTTTTTGTTGTCATTGTTAGAAGACACTTTATTTCTTTATTTACTTACTTTGAGACAGGTCTCTATCTGTTGCCCTGGCTAGAGTGCAATAGCACAGTCATGGCTAACTGCAGCCTTGACCTCCTGGGCTCAAGCTATCCTCCTTCCTCAGCCGCCCAAATAGCTCAGACTATAGGCACATGTCACCATGCCTGGCTAATTTTTGTATTGTTTGTTGAGATGGGGTTTCACCATGCTGCCCAGTCTGGTGTTGAATATCTGAGTTCAAACAATCTGCCCACCTTGGCCTCCCAAAGCTCTGGGATTATAGGTGTAAGCCACAGTGCCTGGTCAGGAGACTTTTTAAGATTGCAGATTCAATCTCACTACTCATTATTGGTCTGTTTAGAATTCATATTTCCTCCTAGTTCAATCTTGAGAGGTTGTACATTTCCAGACATTTATCTATTTGCTCTAAGCTTTCTAGTTTATGAGTCTTTAGTTGTTCATAATAGTCTCTGATGATCTTTTCTATTTCTGTGGTATCAATTATAATGTCTCCTTTTCCATTTCTGATTGTTTTTATTTGAATCTTCTCTTTTGTTGCTTAGTTTAGCTAGCAATTTATCAATTTTGCTCCTGTTTTCAAAAACCAACTTTCCATTTTGTTGATCCTTTGTTTTTGTTTTTGGGTCTATATTTGATTCAGTTTTGCTGTGATTTTTGTTTTTTCTTCTGGTAGCTATCTATGGGTTTGGTTTGTTCTTGTTTCTCTACTTCCTTGAGGTGAGACATTAGGTTGTTAATTTGTTATTTTTCTGTTTTTTTGATGTAGGCATTTAATGCTATAAAATTTTCTCTTAGCACTGCTTTTACTGTATCCCAGAGGTTTTGGTATGTTGTGTTTCTATTTCCATTCATTTCAACAAATTTTTAAACTTCTGTTTTATATTTCTTTTTTTTTGTTTGTTTTGAGACAGAGTTTCACTCTTGTTACCCAGGCTGGAGTGCAATGGCGCAATCTCGGCTCACCACAACCTCCGTCTCCTGGGTTCAGGCAATTCTCCTGCCTCAGCCTCCTGAGTAGCTGGGATTACAAGCACGCACCACCATGCCCAGCTAATTTTTTGTATTTTTAGTAGAGACGGGGTTTCACCATGTTGACCAGGACGGTCTTGATCTCTTGACCTCGTGATCCACCCGCCTCGGCCTCCCAAAGTGCTGGGATTACAGGTGTGAGCCACCGCGCCCGGCCCCTGTTTTATATTTCTTTATTGATGCAGTAAGTGTTTAGGAGCATGTTGTTTAATTTCCATGTTTTTGTATAGTTTCTGAGGTTCTCCTTAGTATTGATTTTTAGGTTTATTTTGCTGTGGTCTGAGAAGATACTTGATGTGATTTTGAGTTTAAAAAAATTTTTTGAGACTTGTTTTGTGGCCTAATGTATGATCTATTCTGGCAAATATTCTGTGTGCTGTTGAGTAGAAGTTATATTCTAGAGTTGTTGGGTAGAGTGTTCCATAGTGTCTGCTAGGTTCACTTACTGGAAAGTCCAATTTAAGCCCAATGTTTCTTTGCTAATTTTCTAACTCAATGATCCGTCTGGTGCTGTGAGTTGGATGGTGGTATTTCCTATTATTGTATTGCCATCTATCTCTTTCCTTAGGTCTAGTAATATTTGTTTTGTGAATCTGGGTGCTCCACTTTTGGGTACATATATATTTAGGGTTGTTATATTCTCTTGTTGAAGAGAATATACTTTTTTGTCTTTTTTTTTTTTTTTAACAGTTTTTGATTTAAAGTCCGTTTTGTTGTGTTTGTTGATGATGATGATAAGTATAGCTATTCCTGCTTGCTTCTGGTTTCTATTTGGATGAAATATCTTTTTCCAACTGTTTAATTCAGTCTAAATGTGTTTACTAATATGGTGAGTTTCTTGTAAACAGCATATAGTTGGATCATGTTTCTTTTTTATCCATTCTGCCAATCTGTAGCTTTTAAGTGGAACATTTAATCCACTTATGTTCAAGATTAATATTATTATGTGAAGTTTTGTTTTTGACATATTAATTGTTATCTACTTGTTTTATAAATCACTGATTTTTATCTTTTTCTCTGTCTGTCTTTGTGGTTTGGTGGAATTCTGCTTTGTTGACATTTGATTCCTATCCATTTCTCCACTGTGTAATTGTTTTATTTGACAGTGAGTTTTATGCTTTTGTGTGTTTTTATGATGGTAAATATAGGCCTTTTGTTTCCATATTTAGGATTCTTTTGAGAATTTCTTATAGGGCTGGTTTAGTGGTGACAAATTTCTTTATTATTTGCTTGTCTGGGAAAGACTATTTCTCCTTCATTTAATCTTGCTGGATATAAAATTTGTGATTGGCAGTTTTTTTCTTTCATCAATTTGAAAATCCCTTCCCATTCTCTTCTGGCTTGTAAGATTCCTGCTGAGAAGTCCATTGTTAGTCTGATGGATTCCTTTTATAGGTGATGATACTTTTGTCTTCCTGATTTTAGAATTCTTTTCTTTCATTTTGACTTTTGATAGACCAATGACTTTATGATATCATGAAGTCCATTTTGTAATGTATTTGTCTGGGGATTTTTGGGCCTCCTATACCTGAATGTCTAAATCACTTGATAAACTAGGGACATTTTCATCAATTATTTCCTTAAATAGGTTTTCTGAAGTTTTTGGGTTTTTTCCCCCCTTGGAAATACCAATAATTCATAAGTTATGTTGTTTTATGTAGTCCTATTTATCTTGAAGGCTTTGTTAATTTTTTAAGATTTTTTTCTTTATTTTTGTTTCACTGGATTATTTCAAAACATCTGTCATCAAGTTCTAAGATTCCTTCTTCTGCCTGATCTAGTCTATTCTTGAGGTTTTCAAAAGTATTTTGTAATTTTTTTCTATACTTTTAAAAAAATTTCTGGAACTTCTCTTCAGTTTCTTTTTAAAGATAATCTATATCATTGATAAATCTTTTGTTTATATCCTGAATTGTTTTTGGATTTCTTTCTATTTGTTTTCAAGCTTTTTAAAAAATTAATATTTTGAGTTTTTCAATCTGGCATTTTGAGAATTTCTTTTTTGTTAGGCTCCATTGCTAGAGAATTACTGTGTTCCTTTGGGAGGGAGGGTATCATAATACCTTGCTTTTTTGTGCTTTCTGTATTATTATTCTGCTTTCAGCATGACTGGAGAAATTAATAGCTTCTTGTTTTTGAATTTACTTTCTTTGGAGTAAGACTTTTTCTTTTGTCTTAAGAGTATGAGTATAATGTAAGTCGGCTAGGACCATTTGACTTTGCCTCTGGATGTGCTCAATGTTGAAGACCCTGTAAGACTTCCTTGGTTATAAAGAGTCTTGGTGTTTTCTCAAATGTCAGCTGTAGTAGTGGTATACTGGATGAGTGAGCAGGCTCATGACCTCCTGAGTGGCCAGGATTTATAGAAAATGGTGGCAGCATAGGTTGCAAGAGGATTATTTTGTTTTTGAACATTGTGTACTTGTATCAGCAGATGCTGTAATGGGCCATGTGGGCCAACCTCCTGGCCAGTAGATGATGCTTTCAGGTAAGAGCCGGCTGCAGTGGTGGCAATAGGGTTTAGTCTTGACCTCTGTTAACATGTGTAGTTCTCAGGTGTCTCAGGTGATGGGTTGGGCTGTGGGATGCTCAATGGTCTGGGCCCTGCACTCTGTCTTAGGGTACTGGGCAAAGCTAGGTGGAACTGGAACAGGACCTGAAATTGGGCTCTACTCGCCAATATAAGCATCAGCCCTGACAGGGGCTAGGGGGCAGTCCTTAGTGGCCTGGAGAAATACTTGGGTGAGGAACATAGTGCCTATGCTGTGCTGAGGTCTCAGCACAGTGAAGGAAGAGTGCTTCTAGTGCCACAGCCTAGCAACTGGAAGTGGGACCTTCTTTCCTCTTATGCTCCAGACCCAGCAAGGCAATGCCCTCATCCCCACTGTGACAGCTACTTGCGACACTTACTTAGTCACTGAGGTTTGCTTGCAGTCAGCAAAGGTTCCCTAGGCTATAAAACTCACTGCTCAGTCAAAACTGTGTTGACTGAGCAACTCTCCTCCTGCTTCCTTCCTATGAAGGACAGGAGCCTGGTTCCAGTACCAGCAGCTTGTGCACACACTACAGTTATTTCATTGTTCTGGCTTTGGGAGCCCCTAATCTGCTAAAGTCCCAGATCTCCAATCCCCAGCTCAAGTCTCTCTAATGCCAAGATGGCTGCCACTGCTGCAAGCTTTCAGGATCCTGCACAGCTTGTTAGGAGCTAAGATCAAGAATGGCATCCTTCTATTAGTGTCTAGCTCTGGGAAAGTGTGTGGGATACTTCCTGGAGACATTCCTTTGCACAGTCTCCTAGCTGCTCCCAAGTTAGATTCAGGGCTTGGGAGGGTCAAGGTGCTCTCCTGTGACCTGGATTGCACAATTCATCAGTGAAAAGTTGGATCATGGAGAGAGACTGACTCAGCCTGTCCTGTATTGGGGATTCACTTATGGTTTTCAGCTGGACCTGGCCATGTAGGCTGCCTGCCTACCTTCTCTTTTCTAGTATCTGAAGCTTTCTTTTTACTTTTCTGTTGAATTTTCATGTATTTCTTGGATAAAATTTCAAAATGTGAATCTCTATACACTATTTTGTGTCTTTCTTTCACTTTTCTGTTGAACTGTCATGTTCTTTCTGGGATAAAACTTTAAAGCGTGAATCTCTATGCACTATTTTGCTTCTTCCAAGTGGGTGAAGTGTGCTGGAAAAGGCTCTAGTCTGCCATCTTGGAAAAGAAGACAAAAAAAAAAAAAAAAACAAACAAAAAAAAACACCTTTTTAAAAAGGTCTACTAATTTTTAAAAAATAATCTACTAAAATTATCATTTTTTTCAGCATTTTTTTTTCCAGCCTGCCTGCTCTTTTTTTTTTTAATTGCATTTTTAGGTTTTGGGGTACATGTGAAGAACATGCAAGATTATTGCATAGGTACACACATGGAAGTATGATTTGCTGCCTTCTTCCCCATCACCTATATCTGGTATTTCTCCCCATGCTATCTCTCCCCAGCTCCCCACCCCGCGCTGTCCCTCCCCTGACAGACCCCAGTGTGTGATGCTCCGCTCCCTGTGTCCATGTGTTCTCATTGTTAAACACCCACCTATGAGTGAGAACATGTGGTGTTTGATTTTCTGTTCTTGTGTCAGTTTGCTGAGAATGATGGTTTTCAGGTTCATCCATGTCCCTACAAAGGACATGAACTCATCGTTTTTGATGGCTGCATAATATTCCATGGTATATAATGTGCCACATTTTCCCTGTCCAGTCTATCATTGATGGGCATTTGGGTTGGTTCCAGGTCTTTGCTATTGTAAACAGTGCTGCAATGAACATTCGTGTGCATGTGTACTTGCTCTTATAGTTTTTCATCCTAACTCTTGCTGAGCTCCTGTGCAACTTGGATGTCGTTTCCCCCCTGTTGGTTCTAGGCTGGCTTTGATTCAATTTTGCAGACAGATGAGCAATGACATCCTAGGGTAGTGTTGTGGAAATAAGTGGGCATCAATACCAAGTTCTTTGCCAGCCTTCCCTTGTTATTGCCTCTCAGTCTTCTTCTACATTAAGTTTCCATTTTACCCTCAATACCCTTCCCCCAGTTACAGCAGGCCCTGACCTCAACTTCTCTCCCTAAGAGCTTCTCATACTTTTGGTGCAAAGTTCTGGGATTCCTTAACTTCTATGTCATTTCTGTGACATTTTCAGAGTTTAGTTTTGGGGGGTGGGGGTGGCTTTGCTAATTTGCCATCTTTTCTGGAAAAAAAAGTAGATTATTTATAAAATAGAAAATCTTGTACTATAGTTAAGGTTTTCTGATAGTTATCAGTGCTGGCTATCAATTTTTTTTGGCTTTTATTCTGAATACATGGTAGGATTGTATTTCCTTACACTGTTGCTGAAATTCAGTGTAGCTATATGACTTGCTTTGCACAATGAACAGTGAGCAGGAGTCTATGTGTCACCTCCTCTGGAAGCCCATACAGCCCAGGCATAATTTGGCATTTTCTCTTTTACTGTCTGCCATGGTGATTAGGCATGCTCTAACTGAAGGACTGGCAAACTTCTGCAAAGGACCAGAAAATAAATATTTTAGGCTTTGTATGCCCTATGGTCTCAGTTGCAACTACTCAACTCTGCCATTGCAGTACAAAAATAGCCATAGACAATACATTAATAAATAAGCATGGCCATGTTGTAATAACATTTCATTTATAGACACTGAAATTTGAATTTCATATAATTTTCACATGCCACAAAATATCATTTAAAAAATGGTTTTAGCTCCTGTGTTATACAAAATTAGGCAGCAGGCTATATTTGGTCCACAGGCCATAGTGTGTCAGCCCCTTTCTAGATAGATAGTACTTGAAAACCCTCATTCCAAGAGGGAGGATAACACAGAACAAAGCCCCCACTCACCCACAGAGAATATCCGATTTGTGGAAAAAAAAAAAAAAAAAAAAGGAAACTTGTTATTTAAGTCAGTAATTAAAAAAAATTACAACATAACCTAGGCCAATCTAATACACTAATTTTGTTTTTAAATGATAATGCAGCAATGAATAACTAGAAGACAAAAGTTAAGGGAAAGGGAAAAAGAAAGGGATGCTGAGAAAAAAACAAGGGGAGTTTGAACTGAAAGTTAAACAGCTCATTACAATTTTGACAGATCATCCATTCTTTGCATCTGAACTCCGTATCTGTAAATCCTAATCATCTGCCAATTTACACCTTTAATACTGTTATCTTTTACTTTTTCTGGGATGCTGAAATGTTGATCACTTCAAATAATTAAAAAAAAAAATAAAGTCATGGAAGTTAAAGGAGATCTGAAAACTGCATCGGAAAGTCAGGAAGGCCAAAATAAGGCTCTGTTAAGAGACGTTCCATCAACAAAAATATCTCTTCTCTTCTCTACCATGGCAACTCCAAAACAGTAAAGAATATGTAATATGTAGTATCCTTATTTGAACCAGGATGCTAAGAATCATGCAGGCAACAAACGTCTATTTGGGTGGCAAGAAGGAGCGTATTCTGAAAAGAGATTGTTCTGATTCTTTAGCTTTTGTTGAGCTTTCCCAAGTGTGAGTGACAGAGTTCCAGACACAGTCAGTGTATCCACTTTCCAACTTATAATTGTATACTCACCTTGTGTATCTTTCTAATCATTGGAATCCTGATTCTAGCATGGTTGGTGTGTGTTAAATCATCTTTTTCTTTGGACATGCCAGAGCAGGACAGAGAAAAAGATATTTGTGGTAATACAGGTTGCACTTGTCAGAGCCTCCTGCCCTAGAAATGTTGGTTAGGAAACAGTCCTTATTTGATCATTTTGGGGGAAGGAAATGAAAATAAGTTGTGTGCAGAGGCTCTAACTCCCTCAGGGCAGCTGAGTGGGAGAGAGAGAGTCTCTTTGGAAAATCCACAGTTTATTCTTCCAAAACAATGTAGCCTCTAAGAAGTCAGAAACATTTGGAGAAAGTACAGAAATGAAAAGCATTATTGTGTGAAGTTCAAACTCTCAAAAAAAAAAAAAGGTGTTTTATAAAAAGTTCAGACTTTACTTTTTGCCTTGGAAATCCTCTGGACTACAATGATATGATTTGTTTAAAATGTTGCACTTAAATATTTAAATGTAGCAGGCCCTATGTGTTTGATTTCTTTGTTTAACTGATGCATAGTTTCCCAACTATGTAGTGACTCGTGTAAAGTGTGAGGCTGTTCTATATTTATGTGGTTCAGCTTTCCAGAATATTTGGATACTGGCCTTAAATATGTACAGTATTGTTCCCTTGTAGCAGTTTTGTCAATGCCCAAATATATTAGTATCATATTCCCAAAGTCCACTCTTCTAACAGATGGCTAAGAAGGAGAAAAGTAAATTAAATTTATTAAGTCATTTGTGAAAAATATAGAAGCTTCTGAGAATTACAAAGCAAAGTTTCCATTCACTATGTGGAAAGTCAGATACCTGGTAAATCTTTTATCTATTTGTATTTTAAACAACTGTGCCCTCAGTATATGGATTTTGTGTGTAATGTCAGTATGTAATCTGAAAGAATTATAGCAATTTAATAGCATGAAACACAGAGTGGGGCAATAAGAATTTTAAAAATAATGATTTAGCTGATTTTGTATCAGAAGCATTGAGAAAAAAATTTCTGAAGGAGAAAAAAGTGAAATGTTACTCTCCAGTGAATGGTTTTACACGGAAATTAATCTGTTGTCTAACAAAGGTTTAGTTATACTGGTGCCCCGTGGCACCAATACATTGTTCTAAAGTGAAGAGAGGTGAATGTGGATGCCACGGTCTAGTCCTGACCTCGATAAATACATAGAATCTCTCCCTGAGGCATATCTTAATTGGAGTGAGGTCAGCAACAAGAATTTGGCTTTGAAGAAATCATGAATTGACAAGCAACAGAGAATCTGAAAGGATACATTTTCTATCAATGAACCAGTAATAATCCCCAGGAAGATGGTAGACATTTTAGGATAAGTAGTTTCCACTCCTAGGAATTGGAGCTCAGGACAAAATGAATGAAAGCATATAAAATTAGCTTGAGAAACAAAATAAGTCTAAGGAGAGTTAATATTATAAAGTACGTACTAGATTCTATAACATAGCATGTTCAAAGTAAACATGATTTTAAATGATACAGGTGTTCCCAAGATATAAGGCATTCTGTGGTTCTAAGAGTTCTTAGGAGGCTGCACAGACTCTTATAGTTTAGATAACATGATATAATGTTTCTGTGTATTCTACAGGAAATCATTAATCTAAACAATTCTGTACAGCTTCCTAAAATACTTTATCAACCCTAGAGGACTCTTTCTTAAAAGACTTTTTTGTGATTATTGCTTTTAGTCTAATTTTAGGAAAAACAAGTATTATAGGCTAAATTGTGTCTCTTCCAAATTCATATGTTGAAGCCGTAAGCCCCAGGACCTTAGAATTTGACTATATTTGGAGATAAGTCCTTTAAAGAGGTGTTTGAGTTAAAATGAGGCTTCTGGGGCAGGTCCTAATTCAATCTGACTGGTGTCCTAATAAGAAGAGGAAATTTTGAATACAAGGAAACTAGAAATGTGTGTGCGCAGAGAAAAAAAAACCATGTGAGGAAATGGAAGAAGGCAACCATCTGCAAGCCAAGGAGAGAGGCCTCAGAAGGAACCAAACCTGCCGACACCTTAATCTTGGACTTCTTGGCTCCAAAACTCTGAGAAAATAAATTGTTGTTTAAGCCGCCCAGCCTGTAGTAATTTGTTATGGAAGCTCTACCAAACTAATACAAGACAGAATAATGCTTTACCTTTTCCCAGAACCAGGAGATCTCCATTGGGAAGAAAATGAACTGTCATAGGGGAAATCAATGCATTTTTAGTTAGGCTCTTTGCTTTGTTTTACTTGGCTACAAATCCCAGTGTAGTTTTCATTGAGAATGTTAGGATGAAGAGGTCAGGAAGCCAGATTTTCAGGCCACTGATATAGAAAAAACACTCACTGCTTTACCACAATTCTAAGAGACACAATCAATACTTTTGATCTTAAATAAGTGAGTCTTTCTGGTAATCTAGTATCAAAAAATGTCTACCTATCCTATACCAGTTTTAATATTAAGATGTCCTGAAGAAAAAATAGGAAGAAATTGGCTTTTATTTAACTGCAAAACATTAAAAATATTTGCATATTTTGGCATCATGGAGGGGTAACCATTGTTTGCATTTTAAAGGTATAGAAAGGAAAATATACGGGTGTTAAAGTTTTCTTTGGTTACATAGGTCAAAACCTTTAGTAAGATGAAGACTTTTTCTTATTTTAAGATTTATTTTTGGGGTAGTGTGTCAGGAGGAAGCCTGATTCAGGCAGCATTCTGGAGAAAGTGATCTCATCTTACTATACATAAGATGAAATCAGAAAGTAGGGTATGTCTGGAACAGGCTAGGGGCATTAGGATGGCCTTGTAAAGGCTGTGGGGGGGAAGACTGGATTATAAAAAGCCAGAAAATTACCTATAGTTGGAATTACATTCAAGCACACACACACCAAATTCATCTTCCTAATCCACACATCAGAAGTCTAGAAGTCGATGGAGTAGTCCTTAAATAAAACAAGATGACTCATCAGCCAAGCAGTGAAATCCAGGAGTTAGGTGGAAGGAACAATCTACCAAAGTAATCACAGTTCACAAAGGCAGGAATTGAAGAGCTAAGTTATAGCAGAATCAGGTCACAAATGTGTACATGTAAGAAACATAAACTTTCATAACACATTTCTATGATTGAAATTAATATCCATTTTGAGCACCTATTACACCGAGCGACTGAAATGTGCTCTTAGTCAATTCAGGATTTCACCATCCATTTTTCCAAGCTTATGGCCAATGTCAAGCACCTTTTACATACTATCAAGTGAGTGGTATGAAGGAGGTCTGAGGTTTTTACATCTGGCCTCGGTTGTTTTGACCAATTCATCCAGGAATGTACTGCGATGGACATTATCTATCTGGTTCTTGTTTATCAATCCCTGGAGGTTGCTACTGAACTGTCTCTTGGTCTTTGGAGAAGGATAAATGTTTTGTTGCTAGTCTTCCCCATTAGGGGCTATAGGATCTCTATGAGCTGTCTTACCTTCTCTTTCATATATGTACCCTGCAGGCAATATGACTACACAGATCCTGCATTTCACTGAGCCGCAGAAGCTTAGACCCTATTTTCATGATTATTATCTGAGAAAGTGAACTCCACCACCCTCATTCTCTATTTTTCTCACTGTCCTTCCATTTCTCCTTCTTTGTGGGTGATGTCAGGGCATTGGACTCCTCTAGGGCCCCAGAGTCTAAGTCCTTTTCTTGCATTTTCTGAGTCTCTTTCCCCCAGCCATATTCTCAGATATGATTTCCAGTGAGAGCCATAAACACTGCCCAACTAATAATATGAGCTCATAAAGATATCGTTAGTAGCATTTCTTAATACCTTAAGTTATTTTCCTCTAGTCCCAGCTTTAATGAGGTATGATTGTCAGATAAAAATTGTATTATATAATGTTATAAAACAACTACCACAATCAAATTAATTAATATATGTATTACCTTGCATAGTTACCATTTTCCCCCTGTGGAGGACCCTTAATATCTATATACTCTTAGCAAATTTCAGGTATATAATACATTATTGTTAACTATAGTCCCTACACTGTATATTAGGTGTCCAGAACCTATTTGTTTTTATGACTGCCTTGTCTAGTCTCTGCTTCTGTGAGTTCAACTTTTTTTAAGATTCCATGTATAAATGAAATCATGCAGTATTTGTTGTTCTGTGTCTGGCTTATTTCACTTAGCAAAATGTCCATAATTTTGTCCAGGTTCACTCATATTTTTGTAGATGGCAGAATTTTCTTCTTTTTAAAATCTGAAAAATAGTCTATATATTATATGCCTGTATATAATATATATGATGCAACATTTTCTTTATTCCTATTCATTCATTGATAGACACTTAGGTTGTTTCCATATCTTGGCTATTGTGAATAGTCCTGCAATGAACAAACATGGAAGTGCAGATACCTCTTTGAGATGGGATTTTACTTCCCTTGAATACATACCCGGAAGTGGGATGGCTGGATCATATGGTAGTTCTATTTTTAATTTTTTGAGGACCTCTGCATTTTTCCACAATGACTGTAACAATTTATATTCTCACCAATAGTGCACACTTTCTTCTTTGTCCACATCACCCCTATCACTTATCTTTTGTTTTTATGATAACCACCAGGGTATGAGGTGATGTCTCATTATAGTTTTGATTTGCATTTCCCTGATTATTGGTGATGCCGAGTACTGTTTTTGTGAAGTATCATACTGTCATAATTATTTTAACTTTAAAAAATAATTTGAAATCAGAAATATGGTGCCTCCAGCTGTGTTTTCTTGCTTGAGATTTTTTTAGCTAGTCAGAGTCTTTTGTGGTTTCATACAAATTGTAGGATTATATTTTCAATTTCTTTGAAAAATGCTATTGTTATTTTTATAGGAATTACAGTGAATCTGTAGATGGCTTGGGTTGTATGGACATTTTGATATCAATTCTTCCAATTCAAGAACATGGGATATCTTTCCATTTATTTGTGTCTTTTCACATTTATTTTATGTTTTATAGTTGTGGATGTACAGATTTTTTATATCCTTGGTTAATATTATCCTAGGTATTTTACTCTTTTTGATGTTATTGTGAATGAGATTGTTTTCTTAATTTCTTTTTTGGATAGTTTGTTGTTAGTGTATAGAAATGCTACTAATTTTTGTATATTGATTTTGTATCTTGCAACTTTACTGAATTTATTAGTTCTAACAGTTTTCTAATGGAGTCTTTAGGTTTCTCTGTTAGAACTAATAAGGAATTTCAGTAAAGTTGCAGGATGTCATCTCAGAGACCATTTTACTTCTTCCTTTCTCATTTGGATGGCTTTCATTTCTTTTTCTTGCCCAATTGCTCTGGCTAGGACTTGCAGTACTATGTAGTGGAAGTGGTGAGAGTGAGTATTCTGGTCTTGTTCCTAACATTAAAGGGCAGCTTTTAGTTTTTCACTGTTGAGCATTTTGTTAACTGTGAACTTTTCATATATGGCCTTTGTTATTTTGTGGTACATTCCTCTTATCTTAGTCCTTTTGATTTTTATCTTAGTCTTTTTGAGCTGCTATCACAGCTCACAGCTGCTATCACAAACTGGGTGACCTATCAGCAATGAACATTTATTTTTGACAGCAATGGAGGTTGGAAAGTTCAAGATAAAGGCACTGGCAGATTTTGCATATGGTGAGGATTTGCTTTCTGGTTCATAGATGACACCTTCTTACTATATCTTCACATAGTGGAAAAGATGAGTATCTCTTTGGGGTTCTTTTACAAGGGCACTAATTCCATTCATGAAGTCTCTGTCCCAAAGTCCCCTCCTCCAATACCATCACCTTGAGGGTAAGGATTTCAATAAATAAATTTGGGGGAAACATAATTATTCACACCATAGGATGTACTTAATTTGTTGAGGGTTTTATCATGAAAGAATTTTGTCAAATGCTTTTTATGCATCTATTGAGATGGTCGTATGATTTTTATCCTTCATTTCATTAAGGCAAGTTATCACATCTATTGATTTGTGTGTGTTGAATCATTCTTGCATCCCAGGGATAAAATCAACTTTGTCATGGTGTATTGTCATTTCAGTGCACTGTTGAATTTGGTTTGGTAGTATTTTGTTGAGGATTTTTGCATCTATGGTCATCAGAGATATTGGTCTGTAATTTTATTTTCCTGTAGTGACCTGATCTGTCTTTAGTATCCAGGTAATGCTGGCCTTATAAAATGAGTTTGAAAGAATGCCCTTTTCTTTGATTTTTTGAAGAGTTTGAGAAGGGTCCTTTCTAGTTTTTTAAATATTTGGTAAAATTAAATTATGAAGCCAGCTTTTCTTTGATGGGAAACTTTTTATTGGTAATTCAATTTTTCTTATGAATTATTTTTCTGTTCAGATTTTCTATTTCCTCATAATTCAGTCTTGGTCAGTTGTATGTGTCTAGAAATGTATCCATTTCTTCTAGGTTATCCAAGTATTTTTGTTCATAGTGTTTTCTTGTGATCCTTTGTATTCCTGTGTTACTGTGGTATCAATTGTAATGTCTCCTCCTTCACTTCTGATTTTATGTATTTGAGTCTCTTACCTCTTTTTATCATAGCCAGTCTAGATAATTTTGATTTTGTTTACCTTGAAAAAAAAACTTAGTTTTATTGACCTTTTCTATATTTTTGTTTCTATTTCATTTATTTATGTTCTGAACTTTGTTATTCATTTCCTTTTACTAACTTAGTTCTTCTTTTTTTAGTATATTGTGATGTTATTTATTTGATATCTTTATTTTTTCTTAATATTGGACATTATTACCATAAAAGTCCCTATTTGAACTGCTTTTGCTGCCCTCCATAAATTTTGACATTTTGTGTTTCCATTTTCATTTGTATAAAAGTATTTTTATTTACCTTTTAATTTCTTCTTTGACCCATTGGTTGTTCAAGAGCAAATTGTTTAATTTCCACATAAAGGCAGAGTATTGCTAATTCAAAAACTCAAAATATGAAGTGCCCAAAAATCATGGATAAGATCAAAGGAAATACTCATTGGTTTCTTTTATGTTCAGTTTTCAGGTTAGGAATGTTGAGTTGGTAAGTATAATGCAAATATCCCCAAATCTGAAAAAAATCTGAAATCTGAGACACTTTTAGTCCCAAGCATTTTTGGATAAAGGTTTCTCAACCTCTATTTGTGGACTTTCTAACTTTCCTCCTGTTCGTGAATTATAGTTTCATACTATTGTGTTCAGAAAAGATACTTGATATGACTTCAGTCTTTTTAAGTGCGTTAAAACTTGTTTTATGACCTAATATAGAATTTATCCTAAAGAATATTTTGTTTGTACTTGAGAAGAATGTGTATTATGGTGTTGTTAGGTAGAATATTTCTGTGTATGTCTCTTAGGTCCATTTGGTGTCAAGCATAGTTTAAGTCTAATGTTTCCTTATTAGTTTTGTCTCTGCGTAATCTATTCATGGTTGAAAGATGGATATTGAAGTCCCTTATTACTGCTGTATTGCTGTCTATTTCTCTCTTCAGATCTGTTAATATTTGCTTTATATGTAGAGGCTTTGTAGTCAGATGCTTATATACTTACAATTGTTATATCCTTTGATGAATTGATCTTTTTATTATTATATAATGACTTTCTTTTTCTCTTTTTACAATTTTGATTTTGTCTGATATAAGAATAGCTACCCCTGCACTTTTTTGCTTGCCATTTGCATGAAGTATCTTCTTTCATTCCTTTCTTAAAGTGAGTTTCTTGTAGGCAGCATATAATTAGATCTTTTTTTTTTTTTCAGTCCACTCAATCACTTCATTTTTTGTTTGGAGAATTTGATCAATTTATATATAAAGTATTGATACATAAACTCTTATTTTTTAACATTTTAATAATTATTTTCTGGCTGTTTTGGAATTTCTTTGTTCCTTCCTTCCTCTCTTGCTGTCTTCCTTTGTGATTTTTTTTTTGTAGTGGCATGTTTTGATTCCCTTCTTTTTATCTTTTGTGTATTTACTATAGGTTTATGCTTTGTGGTTACCACAAGGCTTATGTAAAACATTTTATGTTATAAAAGTTTATTCTAAGCTAACAATTTAACTTTGACTGCATACATAAACTCTACACTGTAGCTCTCTCCCCTCATTTTATGTTTTTGATGTCACAATTTATATATTTTAAATGTTTTCTATTAACAAAATATTATAGCTACATTTTTAATACTTTTGTCTTTTAAGCATTATCTTAGAGTTACAAGTCATTTACATATCACCATTACAGTATTAAAGAGTATTCTGAATTTGACTATACATTTACCTTTGCCAGTGAGTTTTATGCTTTCATAAATTTTCATGTTACTAATTAGTATCTTTTCATTTCAGCTTGAGGAACTTCCTTTAGCATTTTTTTGTAATGCAAATCTAATGGTGATAAACTCCCTCAGCTTTTATCTTGCTTGAAAAGTCTTTAACTTTCCCTTATTTCTGAAGGACAGGTAAAGTAATTTTGGCAGGTATTTATTTTTATTTTCAGCACTTTGAATACATTGTTCAATTTTCTTCTGGCCTGCAAAATTTTAGCTGAGAAATCCACCAACAATCTTGTGGATGTTCTCTTGTATATTGATGATTCAGTTTTGTTTTGTTTTGTTTTTTTCTGGCTTCCATAATTCTCTATTTGTCTGATTTTTGACAGTTTGATTATAATGTGTCTTGGTGAAGTCCTCTTTTGGTTGAACCTATTTGGGAACTTTTCAGCTTTGTGTACCTGCATGTCCACTTTTCTGCTTTTCTCTCTCTGTTCTCCGTCTTCTACTCCTATAATGAACATAATAGTTCTCTCAATTATGTCCCACAAAATTCCATAGGTTTTTTTCATTTCTTTTCATATTTTTTTCTTTTTTTCTACTTTGACTTTATAATTTCAACTGACCTGTCTGAGTTTATAGATTCTTTCTTCTACTTAATAACACCCATTATTGATGCATTCTATTGCATTTTTCATTCAATTCATTGTGTAATTCAGCTTCACATTTCTATTGCTTCTTTTTGTATGCATGATTTATGTCTTTGTTGAACTTACTGTTTTGTTCAGGTGCTATTTTTCTGATATTGTTGAGTTGCCTACCTGTGTTCTTTAGGAGCTCACTGAGCTTCCTTAAGACAATTATTTTCAGTTTTTTTCCAGGCAATTTGTAGATTTCCATTTCCTCACTGTCAATTGCTAAAGTTTTGTCAGTTTCATTTGGTGGTGGTATACTTTCCCGATTCTTATTGATTCATGTAGTCTTGCATTAATCTTTACGCATTTGAAGGAACCAATACCACTTCCTGTTTTTATGGATTGGTTTCAGTGATTAAAGACTTTCTCCTCCTTGGTCCTCAGACTGATGGTATTGCCTCTAGGATTTTAGTTGATTGTTGCTAGACACAAGTTATATGGCTGTAGCTGGGTCTATAGTTGGGTCCATTGTTGGTAGGCTTGTTACCAGATGTGTGAGCAGGGTGGTTTTTGCCAAATATCCAGGGGACGGAACTATCTAGGGCACCATCATTGAGCTGGGCTGGAGTTACTTGGGTTATGAGGCTACTTTGGGTCTTCAGTTCAGTCTGTAGGCACTGAGTCAGTTACCAGGGATGTGGATGTATGTGGCTTTCCATGGGTCCTTGTGCAGATGTTTCGGTGGGCAGGACTGCTTGTGTGACTATAGTAAAGTGGGACTGGAGCCAGGTTACAGGGCAACTACGAGGTCTGCAGTCAAGACTGAGGTCACCGGGATTGCCACTGGGGGGTCAGATGGGCATGTCTACTGCCAGTTCTCTGGTTGAGCAGAACTGCCTCAGGACCATAGCAGAGTGGGGCTGCAACTGAGTATCAGGACTATTTCAGGGTTCACAGCTGGTACTGAGGTAATTGTACCTCCTACCAGGGCATGGATGAGCATTGCTGGGATCCTGGGTGGGCAGAACTGAGAGGAAGGCAGGAGCCAGGTCACAGAACTGCTTCAGGATTTCCAGTCAGGTCCATGGCTCATGGGATCTTCATGTGGCTCCTTCTTGGGCTTTATGTGAGCAGGAATAATTCTGGACTGGTGGTAGGTCAGAGCTGTATAAGGGCCACAGGGCCATTTTGGGATATCCATTTGAGTACACAGTTGGCGGGCCTATTACTGAGGATATGGAGAGACATGGCTTTTCCTCTTTCCCTTGGCAGATGGTGCCAGTTTCAGGAGTATGTCCAAGTAGGGCTAGGGCTGAGGCTAAAGGGGCATAGGGATATTTCTGGGTTTGTAGTTAGGACCATGGTCAGTAAGCCTAACTGGCATGAGTCTGCATTCTCAAAACAGCCCTCCTTGGTCTTTAGCTATACTGGGGCTCTGCAGTATCCTACTTGGGTTCCACAGCTCCCACAGAGGCACTTTTGAACATGAATGACTGTCAAATTATTGCTACTGTGGGGGGATATCAGTGGGGACCTCTTATTATTGCTGACATTATTTCCTGAGCTCCTTTTTAAAGTTTGCTTTTGAAGCTCTAGATCTCAGGTCTTAGAAACTCAAAAGTCAAAATTATTGACATTTTTGTTCTTTGTCTTAAAATTCCTAAACTGTTGCCTAAATGGGAGAATGGGTCATATGTGAGCAGGAAGTATGGCAAAATAAAATTAAACCAAACAACCACCTCCTCCCCCCAAAAAATCAAGCTCTCTAAAACACATAAAGTTCATGTTTATAACAAAACTAGACAAATGAATAGAATTGGAACTTAACTGCTAACTCAAGTCCATGAGCCAAAAGTCTGGTTGCCAAAGCACAGAAAATGATCCAAAACTTAGACAGGTTGTTACATATCTCTGTATCTATTTTTTAAAAACTTCATGAGCTTAGAAAGGTTTAAATAGGCATGAATTGAAAATGAAGTATAGTCATCACCGACAGTGAGAGATCAGAAGCAGGTCTAGAATAATTTTAAAGGCACATTAAAGGTAGTAACTTGAAATGCAATAAATTCTTGCCTCTGGTTTATATTCAGGCCCTGCAGTCATATATGAGACACAAGTATTTAGTAGTTAAAGGTAAGGAATGGATAGAAGTTCTGGCTACTAACTTGCTGTACAGCTGTAAAGTGGGACCTACTGGATCCAGATTGGATACATAGCAACACCTGAAAGAGATTCATTATTTTAAACCCAGATCTTTATAATAATAATATAATGGATTAAAAGCAGATGAAATCACACTGAAGAACAGATTATGTATAGTTTATATAGACTAAGAGTGATATAGTACAGTGATTGTGAACATGGACCCTGAAGTCCTGTAGATAAAACCAACTAGAAACTTGGTTTTATCACTTACTTATCTTTTCACCTTAAGAAAATTGCTTTGCCTCTTTGAATATCTGTTTCTTTATCAGTAGTAGACACCCAGTAGGGTTATTGTGAGGATTCAAAGTTTGAATAAGTGAATTTACTTTAAATATTTTAGTAAATCCTCAATAAAATTTACTTACAGTAATATTATTATATCATTATCATCATTATTATGTGATATTCTATGTATTCACAGGATTAACTTCCAACCCTTCCTACTAGAATATTGGCAAAATCTATATAGAGTTGTTACTAAGTGAAACGTATTGATTTTTGCCTCTTTTCCGGCTGGAACCACGGAGAGTGTTAAAGAGAAAAAGAAGGTTCCTGCTGTGCCAGAAACCTTTAAGAAATAGCAAAGGAATTTCATAGAGCTGAAGATCAAGCACCTGAGAAAGAAGTTTGCCCAAAAGATGCTTTGAAAGGCAAGGAGGAAGCTTATCTTTGAAAAAGTGAAGCATTATCACAAGGAATATAGGCAGATGTACAGAACTTAAATTCAAATGGCTTGGATGGCAAGAAAAGCTGGCGATTTCTATGCACTTACAGAATCCAAATTGGCATTTGCCATCAGGATCAGAGGTATCAATGGTGTGAGCCCAAAGGTCTGAAAGGTGTTGCAACTTCTTCGCCTTCATCAAATCTTCAGTGGAACCTTTGTGAAGCTCGAAAGGCTTCAATTAACATGTTGAGGATTGTAGATCCATATATTGCATGGGGGTACCCAAATCTGAAATTAGTAAATGAACTACTCTACCAGTGTGGTTATGGCAAAATCAATAATGAGAGAATTGTGAATTCCTTTGACAGATAACACTTTGATTGCTGGATCTCTTGATAAATATGGAATCATCTGCATGGACGATCTGATTTATGGGATCTGTACTGTTGGAAAATGCATCAAAGAAGCAAATACCTTCCTGTGTCCCTTCAAATTATCCTCTCCACAGGGTGAAATGAAGAAAAAGACCACCCATTTTGTAAAAGGTGAAGATGCTGGCAACAGGGAGGACCAGATCAACAGGAGTGTTTAGAAAGAACTGAGGTGTCTTCCGTAATTATTTTTCTAATCTGGTCAGTTAATAAACAGTACATGCTCTCAGATTTTAAAAAAAATATTGATTTTTTTCTTTTCTTTTTAAATGTATTCCCCTAATTCTTTGTCATTCACTGACTCTCCTCTGTGTTCTGTGCTAATCACCTTCCGTTACTGTTTGTGTCTGAGTGGTTACTTTGCATTGTCAGGAATATCTCCACCTCCTTCCCACCCACAGAAGATTATCAGTATTTCCATTAGAACTTACTTTCAATTGTAATCAGCATCAATTGTATTTTTGCATCTCTCTTCCCATTTAGGATTGTCAGAATTTGTGCAGTTGCTGAAACTTAGAGAGTTGGAATTTATTCACTTACCAGTATTTATTGAGCTCCTCATATGTGCCAGGTGCTGCAGTACAGAGTTCCTGCTCTCATGGAGCTTTTAGAGTAGACAAACTCTGTAAAATGCCTGTTACTGTTGTTCCTTTCTCCTGGGATAACTGAGGTGCATTTCTCCTTGCCCAGCCTCCTTGTTCTGCAAGTTATCTGCCATGTTAATGAGGTGGGAGAAAGTTTCATACTCTGTTTTGGCATAGAGGTGAGAGCAAAGAGATGCCCATTGTCTCCTTCACTGCACAGAACTCATTCATTCCTTAATTCTTGTTGCTGTGTTGCAATGTTGCCTCTTTGGCTCCAGAGGCACGTGTGAAGGATGAAGTCTTCTCATTTTTGTCATTTCTTGCACATTTTGTGTGTGTGTGTGTGTGTGTGTGTGTGTGTGTGTGTGTGTGTCAGTGAGATGCACTAGGAGACTGGACTTCTCTAAGAGTGTTTATATTATATTATAAAATGAATGATATTGAAATATATGGACTTGATATTGAAATACATGGACTTTGAATACTAGAGAATTTATTTGTGAACCAGATAAACTGGGGCTATAATCCTGACTCTTCTGCTTGTTAGCTATGTGTCTTTAGGCAGTATTATTCTATGTGGTTCTCAGACTATTTTCTCCTCTATAAAACAGTCCAAAAATAGCTCTCACTTTGGATGACTTCTATAAGAAAAGAGACAACAACTGTAAAGTCCCTGGGGTAGTGCCTCAAATTTAGCACTGAAAAAATGAAAGCTTGTGTATTACATTATGCAATTGAACCTATTATTTGTGTTCTGATGGTATAAAAGTTTATCAATATTTATTGATTATATGCCATACAATTTCTGGGCAAGATTCAAAGATTAAGAGAAAATATCCAGATGGGATTATCTTTTGGGGCAGAGAAATCCAGGGAGGAAAAGGAAAAAAAAAATAGAAGATAAGAGAGTAAGAAAGATAGTTAGGGATTTCTTTGGTTGTAAGACATTAAAGTCCAATCAAGATAGCTTAAACCAAGGTGAGTTTATTAAAAAAACTCTTAACTATTAAAAAAGGATTTAGGGTCAGAAAATGTGAATGTGCTTCATGAAAAAATGGAAAGTTGTCAGTAATTAGTAAGTATTTGTTCTCTCTTGTGTTCTTGTTCTGGTTTTTGCTTTTTCTTTTCACATGGTCTCATGTTTCTAATTGCTTCTGAATGTCTGCTAATTTGCTTTCTTCTGTCTGAAGTCTGGTTCTTTCTGCTTCTTCATCAGCATGATTACACCCAAATTGCCACCCTAGTTCCTAACATATCAGTATCGTTTTAGCTTTTGCTGATTCCCAGTTCTGGGATTCTTAGTTCAAGTTCTCAAGTGAGTGGATCTGATGGGACCAGCAAAAGGAGCAGATGTCCACCTGTGATCCAATCAGCTCATAGCCAAGGAGGAAGGAGGTCATGTGATGCAAACAGCTGGGACTGTAGTGTGAAGAGACAGCTCTTAGAGAAGAGGGCATGAGTTGGGTAGGCACCCTAAAATTACTGATGACAAACAATAAGCCAAATACCTAGGACAGATTTAATTCAGAGTGTGGCTGCTGAGGAACAGTTTGGAAAAAATCCTTATGGCAAAGATTTTGTGTGTGTGTGTGTGTGTGTGTGTGTGCACGTGTGCGTGGGTAATGGGGGTGGAGAATTTGGCAAGAGAGAACAGAATGCGTGTTATAGAAATGAGGCCTAAACAGGAAGGAAACTAATCTTCCAGATACCAAAAATGGATGCGAACAGTAGCTTCTCCTAGGGCTGTAGGATGGAAATTGTTTGGACTATCCAGAAAACTGTATCCTGGAGAAGGACAGGATCTAGCAGAAAAGCCTTCTGATTTAAGGGGTGTGTGTGTGTGTGTGTGTGTGTGTGTGTGTGTGTGTGTGAGAGAGAGAAAGAGAGTGAGAGAGAGAGAGAGATAGACAGAGAGAGAGAGGGCTTTTAGTGACAATTTCTTGGTGCAGCTTTAGCTTGTACGTGTACCTAGAGTGGGCTTCTTGTACCTCGAAGAGGCCCAGATCATTCTAGCCCTTCAAACTTTTATGTAAAGTAAACAATAAAATGAGAGTAAACAATAAAAAAAAAGAAAGTTAATAGAAATAAATGACAGATAAAAGAGAGATAGCAACTATTTGGTACATTAAACTTAGACTAAACTAAGAACTGGGAAATCGCTTCGGATACATTAACGTTTTAAAAACTTCCATCCGGAAATTCCCGTCCAATATGGTCAGTTAGTTGTGTCATTGTATTGTGCATTTGTGTTGGCCAGAAATGGAAGGGGGAGGAAGAGTTACTACCAGAAAAGAGTTGGAAGGGAAATGTTTGGGTCCAGGGATTCCTTTTTTTTTCTTGAAAAAAAATTGTTTTTTCTTTTTTACTCTTGGTTGGGTGGTAACAAAGAATGCACTCAAGCTCTAACAATAAATGAGTTGTGTCAAAATCTAGTACATGTTTCCAAGCAGAATTTAAAAATATGTAGAGTCATAAGAAAGTGTTAGCGATGATTATTTCTGGGGCATATGATCGAAGAAACTTGAAGAAGGAGTAGGAAGAAGGGTGTTACTTTTTATTTTATACTGCTTTGTGGTACTGACTTAAAAAAAATTAAAACGTATGTGTTAACTTTATAAGAAAACAAAAATATTGTCTATGTTAAAAATTCACAGAAATGCATAAATACTAATAATACTTAATCTTCCTGGCTTGATTGGGGAGTTAGGTTTTTGTGTAAATATTTTTTAAAGATATCTGCGGCTTACCACTTTCAATAGCAATATTGTGATTATTTGAAGTGAAAATCTCTCCCAGGTACATACTACTCCCTTGCCTTCTTAAAAAGAAAATATATTGATGATCAGGAATATGATGATCAAACTGTGGAGAAACTCAGAAAAAAGGCTACAAAGTTCAGTATCTTGAATTTTCTGTAAATATCTAATTTAAAATAGTAAAACAGTATAATGCACAATTAAGACATAAGTTATCCTTTTAAGAGTACAGTGCATGGTTCCAGGATTCTAGAACAAGGATATGGAAACAATGAAAAAATAAAAGTTAAGTAATAATGACCCCATCAAAGCCAACTGTTCTTAAGTATTTTAATATTGAATTGAGAAAAGGATAATATTGTTTTATTGCTATTATAATCATGGCACTATTTTTTAAAATGACTAGAAACCAAATCAAATCCAATATGTTGCCTAGCAACTATGAGACACAAATACTTTACTTTGTTTCTTAAGCTAACTGACATTAAAACACTACCAAAGATTCCTAAAAATACCTGCCTTAGAGTTCAGTTCTCAGCTAATCTCTTTAGTTCTCAAACATGTTTTTCTCCCATTAGAACATCTGACATTAAAATTCCTAATATTCACTTTAGTAAGTATATCAGCGATTCATCAACTTTTTCTTCCTTTTAAATCTTTAGACTGTGCCTGCTATTTAAGTTACTTGTAATATTCGTACTTTAAAATGAGAAGTCAAATGGCTCTAAACATAAATAACTTAGCAAGACTTTTCTCTTGGCTTAGAACATAATTTTAAGAGAGATGGCATATAGCTGAAAAGTTTTGGTGCTCAGCTGTGGGCTGAAGAAAGTATTTCCAAGTCTTTTACAAGTGAATTCCCACTGACTGGGCCCTCATCCTACAGAAACATGGTTTGTGGGGGAGGTGGAGGGAGTCTGTTTATAGCTCCATCACTCATGCTGTGTCATCAGAGCTGCATTATAAAAAGTTATGTCTTCTAGATCAGAGCCTTGCCTAAATAGGAAGTCTAGAAATCACCTAAACAAAGAGATGGCTATGTCACTCCCTCAAGGGGAGTTAGTTTATACTCTTGCTATGAGAAATATCACCAAGTCACTGATTTTTGGAAATACATTTTTAAAAACATTCATTATTTTAACAATAATGAATTATGTTTAATCTCTTTTACATAGAGAAAAATCAAGGCAAATCAGGTGGAGAAGATAACTTGAATAGAGATATAAGTACTACTTGTTTAAATTCAGAGAAATAATAATTATGATGTTTGCAAGTAGCAAGTACTTACTGGGCATTTATTATGGGCTAAACACTATGTAACTGCCTTTAATTCTCATAACACTGTATCAACTGGTAGCTAGTGCTGCTTATTTTACATATGAAGAATTAATGGAGAGAAAGTTTAGGTATCTTGCTCAAGGTACACAAGGAAAGTGGCAGAGCTAGTTTCAAATCTGAGCCTATCCTGGTTCCAAAGTCTTGTTCTTGACCAAGAAAGTGCAGTTAAGTTACCCCTTTATTGTTCAGTATTAGCTAAAACTGGCCTATATTAATAATGTTTATCTTGTTTTGAAGTTTTATTAAGATTATCAGATAATCAAAAGATCAGCGAACTTCCTGATAACTAGACTGCTTTTGGTTAAATTAATCAAGTTTTAGAAATTCATAATCAACACATTTTATAATAGCTTCATCTTATGCATGTGGGCTTTATACCAATTCATCTTATTTTCCTACCATGCTTTATATAAATTTTACTCTCCAAGAGTCAGAGCCTTAAATATAAATGTTCATCAAAAATATGTTGGATGAGTGAATGCAGTTTATATATAGATCTTAGTTGCAATTTATTTCAGTAGTTCAGCCTTTCAGTATGTATTGACTTTGTCAAGGCCTGGATAAGGTAGCGACACTAAGAGCACCATGAATCACAGTAATTGTTAATGCATCTGTAGTGCTTCATAGGTGTCAGACTCTGTTTTAAGTGCTTCACATACATTAGTTCATCTAATCCTCTCAATAACCTTAATGAGATAGGTGCTAGTATCTCAATTTTATAGATGAGAAACCTGAGGCAGAGAGAGGTTAAGGAATTGGCCAAGATCATGTAGATTGTAAATTATACAGCCAGGATTTGAACCTAGGCTCTCTTGACTCCAGAAACTTACCATCTATAGCTTACGGCTTCGATAGGGCCAAAAAGAGAAGAATTGAATTGTACCAAGTTGGCCGGGATGCATCAAGTTGTCTTTCACTTCCCTTTCCCTTCATCTAACCTCATATCCCACTCCCTGCTTCACCCCAATCCCTTCTCTCACTTCCAAAGCGAAGTACACCTATAGTGACTGCCTTAGTTAGTTTGGGCTGCTGGAACAAGTTGTTACGTTGGTACAAAAGTAATTGTGATTTTTGCAATTATTAGTTGGTGCAAAAGTAATTGTGTGATAACTTTTGCATCAATCTAAGACTATAGACTGATTGACTAACAAACAACAGAAATTTATTTCTCATCATTCTGGAGCTGGAAGTTAGAGATCGTGGTGCCAGCAAGGTTGGGTTCTGGTGCGAACCAGCTTCCTGGTTCCAGATTGTTGTATTCTCAAATAGCAGAAAGAGGGCAAAAGAGCTCCCTGGAGTCTTTTTATAAGACTGATCCCATTCATGAGGGCTCTACCCTCATGACTTAATTACCTCTCAAAGGCCTCACCTCCTAATACTATCACATAGGGAGTTAGGACTTAACATATGAATCTGTCAGTGGGGAGCGGGGGTATAAACAATTACTCCGTTTCAGCAACCAGATTATTTGTTAAATAGATCACTTTGGAGAATACAAGGCAATGTCAACTGGATGAAACTCTAGGACAACAAGCATAAACCCAGACTGCCCTGGAAACTGGGATTTAGGATCACTATGTATATGCTTTGGATTTGTTTTGTCCTTTTCTTTGGTATTTGGAGTTGTATGGAGTAAGCATGTTGAAATGGATGTACCAAATTTGATTTTATCAGCTCCTATGCAAGGATAGTAAGCTGTGTCCAATATTTATAATTAAAAAAAGCTGTAATGTATAACCTTGTGCTTTCATATTTCACACATATGCATGGTAAATCTGTAGGATAACCTTTGCTAGGTAAAAAGTATGCATATTTATAGCTTTGGTATACATTGCTAAATCACACTCCAAGAGGGTTTTACCAATACCTATTCCCATCAGCATGAGTGAGAGTGCCAATTCCTAATAGACTTGCCAACAGAGTATGCAATAAAAGTTTTAGATCTTTATCTTCCTGATAGTTGAAAAATGATACTTTAATGTGAAACTTATTTGCATTTCTCATTTTAATTTCCTTTTCTATAAACTATCTATTTGTACTCTTTTCTACTTTTTTTTTTTTCTATTTGGTGGATGGCTTTACTATTTATTTATTTGAGTCCTTAATATATCCCTTTTGTGATACCTCAAACTCTTGGGCTGAGGTGATTCTCCTACCCCAGCCTTCTGGGTAGTTGGCACTACAGGCATGTGCCACCACATCCAGGTAATTTTTTGTATTTTTTTGTAGAGACAGGGCTTCCCTATGTTGCCCAGGCTGGTCTTGAACTCCTGGGCTCAAGCAATCTGCCTGCCTTAGCCTCCCAAAGTGCCAGGATTACAGGTGTGAGCCACTGTTCCTGGCCATTTTTAGTTTCTTATGGTTGTGTTTACTTGTTCTATTATGCTTTTGAATCATGTGTACAAAGTATCTTACACTGTCAGATTACATTTTTAAGAAGCCCATAATAGTTTCTTCTATAACTTTTTAATTTTATTTCTTACATTTTTATAATTAATCCATCAAAATTCATTAAGTACAAAGGTGCTACCTATGGAATAAACTTGTTCTTTAGATGACTACCCAGTTTCCCAACATCATTTATAAATCCATTTTCTCCTCACAATTTCTAATGCAATTTTATTATATACTATATACTGTTAGGTATATACATCTAATTCTTGGATTCCATAGGGTTCCATTGATTTCTCTGTTTAGTCAAGTGCAGGTACAGATTGTTTAAATTATTATAGCTTTATTATTATATTTTAAATACCTAGTAAGTCTAGTTCCTCCACTTTATACCTCTTTTTCAGAATTCTCCTGTTTTGTATGTTCAATTTATATAAAAACTTTGAACAGCTTGCTCAGTTGAAAAAAAATCCTATAGTTATTTTAATAATATCATGTTAATTGTATAAATTATGGTAGAGAAAATTGGCATTTTTATTATACTGTGCCTTCTTATCCAAGAACATGGTACACCTTTCCACTTGTCTAAGTCTTCTTTGGTTCCCTTTCTCAGTGTTTTAAAAAATGTCTTCAACAGAAAGATAAATACTACATGTTCTCGCTTATAAGTGGGAGCTAAATAACGTGTACACTTGCAAGTAGAGTGTGGAATGTTAGATGTTGGGCACTCTTGGGTGGGGTGAGAGTGGAGTGGATGATCAGAAATGGGTAAAATGTATGTTACTCCACTGATGGTTATGCTGAAAGCCCTGACTTCACCACTGTACAGTATAGCAATGTAACAAAATTACATGTTCACCCCATACATTTATACAAATAAAAATAAATCTTTTAAAAAATCTTCATATACATTTTGCAAATTCTGTTACATTTATTACTTTGAATTTTTGTCAGATTTTTTTCATTTTATTTTCTAATGTGTGGATAAATGAAAAAAATTTTTTTTAAATGGCTTACAAATACACACACACATATACCCAAACCCCAAACCATATATAAAATAAATAAGTTCTCTCCCTCCAAAAAACCTAAAACTCTTAAGGTTTTATGTCTAATCTATCATCTATCTCTCCATCTATCTATCTATGTTTGTACATAGCATAAGGCAGACCACCTGTTATTCTTCAGAGTTGAATATTCAGATAAACATATATAAGAAGCAAAAATATGAAAATAATTATGCATATATTAATTTTTGTACATTTTCTTAAGCTATCCCAGGGCCTTCCTTCCATTTACAGTTAGGCTGTGAATTGTTTCCAATTCATTAGGAAAAATGCCCTTTCAGCCAGCTGGTAAAGTTAAGAGCATGCCGATTTAAATTTATTTTCTTCACTTTTGTTTCTATCTCCTCTTCCTCAGAAGTATCGAGGTATGTTAGTGACATCAGCTGATACATTCTAACTTCTTTCAGAAAAGAAACAAACAAAAACTGAAAAATGCACTGTTCAAACTCCTTTGGCTCCTTGGTCCCAGAAGAAAATATGGGAAGGAAGAATCATTTCTCTCCGTGATATGATCTTGAATGTAGGCCATGTTTACTCAACTTACGAAAGGGAACACATCTTCCCTTTTTAACAAATGTGTTTTATCTCACAGGATTCCATAGTCATTATAATGAAATAGAAACAGAACCTTGTGTTTAGACCACACTAACTCCCTTCTTACCCACAGTTATTCTGTTTACTGACACTGTTTTGCCATTCTCTTTGGTTGTCTCTTCTGGGCTCATGCTGCTGAGTGAAGATTTTTTCTTTTGCCTTTCTTGGTGACGGTACTGACATTGCTACCAGAGGAGAGGTGTTGACACATAGCTGACATCCCCAAGGCCCAGCTTGTAGGAGACTGTGACTCTCACATCTATCTATCTTTTTTTTTTTTTTTTTTTTTTCTGGCTGAGTCTGGTTCTGTTTGATTTCTATCCCAAATGAGATTTTTAGAGCATTTGAGGAAAATCTTTTCAGAAAGTGAAACAAAATGGAAAAAAAAAAAAAGTTTCTCCCCTCACCATCCAAACTCTTTGTTATGATTTTGTTCCTGAAGATAATTTTAGAAAATCATTTCTATATGATGGGAACACACACTTGCCCCTGGTTCTTGACAGCTCAAAGTGTTCAAGATGGGGACTTCTCTAAACAAGTGGCTTAATGTGAAGATGATTTTGAATGTTTGGAAATTCCATGCTGGATGTGTGGAATGAAAGTGTCACTATGTTAGGAGGTGAATATTTCTGCTTGGACTGAATGCGCACCAATGTCTTGCAAAGGAAATATTAACTATACAATAGTTACAAATTCAATTAGGATGTGATTTTTCTAGCCAAATAGTGCCATAAGACAGCTTTGGAAGGCAGACAGACCTGGTCAGAAACTCTGGCTTCATAACATAGAAGGATCATGAGTTTAGGTGTATAACCCTTAATCTCTCTAGACCTCATCTTCTTTAATCATTAATGGTGTGTGTGTGTGTAAATGCTAACTTTAATTTTGTTGAATTAGCTAAGACATATAGAAACACCTAACCAAGTAGTTAAAAAATAGTAGACATTATTTTAAGTTTAAAAAATGGCCATTGTAAGAATATAACATAAATACTAAAAAAATCCGAAGGCTGGGTGCGGTGGCGCATGTCTGTAATCCCAGCACTTTGGGAGGCTGAGGCAGGCGGATCACGAGGTCAAGAGATTGAAACCGTCCTGGCCAACATGGTGAAACCCCATCTCTACTAAAAAAACAAAAATTAGCTGGGTGTGGTGACGCTCACCTATAGTCCCAGTTACTTGGGAGGCTTAGGCAGGAGAATTGCTTGAACCTGGGAGGCAGAAGTTGAAGTGAGTTGAGATCATACCACTGCACTCCAGCCTGGCGTCAGAGCGAGAAAAAAAAATCTGGAATCTATTAAGCACCATCACAAAGTCAGAACTCAATGGACATTTAATTCAGCTCAATGCAGAAAAATCATTTCTATATCATGGGAACACACATTTGCCCGTGATTCTTGACAGCTCAGTGTAGCTGAATTAAATGTCCACTGTTAGTATAATACATCTCCAAGACTCAGGCTCAGCTTGTAGGAGACTATTGATCTCACATCTATCTCTCTTTTTTTTTTTTTTTTTTTTTTTTTTTTTTTTTTTTTTTTTTTTTTT